>NW_023461376.1:4154-8033 GCF_013731165.1 Rhagoletis pomonella
GGTGGTGGTCTACTCGCGCATGCGCTCCTCACTCCCCCCACCCTAATATAGAACTAGTTTTTTTGTTGTTGCTGCAAACTCATGCTCGATTGCACGCTTAATTTGTAAGCAGAGTTTAAAAAAGATTTTTTTTATAGTTGGTATTTAAAAACTTTTTATGAGATTTGATAGTATTTTTATAAGCACTAAAGTTTTGGACTAAAGCCAAAGGCATAATAATGTCTAGAAAATTCGAATGGCAGCGATAGTGGAGCATTTAGCGAGTCATTAAAAGTTGATAAAAAAATAAATAAAAAATTATCAGTAAAAATAATCTATTTAAGTGGCAAATTAGTGGCAACAGTTTGATGTCTATTTAGTTAAAACAAAAGCTTGATCCGGCGTGCAGACGTCGTTTCTGGTAAAACTGCAAAGTTGAGTTAATTTTGACGGGCAGCTGTTGACTCGTAGCGGAGGATTTTTCCAGACCTGTCCCTACATGTCCTTAAACCATGCTGAATTTCTTTCGCACCTTAGTGGACCGTTAATCGAGTTCTCCGTAAGCTGTTTAAGCTCTCGAAAAAGTGGTCTCCCAAAAATCGAGAAAATATGGATGGATTCCTTTTCTTCGTTTATAAATTTATCTAAAGTAGCTCGTTATGCATGGCTCCGAAACTGTCGACCACCTTGGTAGCCACCTCGGATCTCTTTTTCGCACTATTTTGCACCTTATCATTTCCCACTGTGTCCTGGCTATCACAAGAAATGTCTATATGCTGTAGATTGTAGAAATCTTCGGCATTACCGAACGCATGTCGACCGCAGGGCTTTGACCGCACGCAACACGACTGTCCACAACATAACTCAGCCTGGAATATTATCCAGTATTGTGAAGATATATTGAACTCTCTCAAAGTCAGTTGCTTCGAGAAGACGCCGGGTCCATTTCCAATGTCCACTTTAAAGCTATCGGAATCTCGTCATCGCTTAGGACGATTTTAAATTTCTAATCACTCTTGCCGGGACAATGGATTTCTAAGTTGAGGTGGAAGTCAATTTTCGTGGTCTGATAATCGTAACTACTGTACACAACTCAATGAAGCTTGACACCAGTCAGTTGCTCTCAAAGTATACTCTAACTCAACTCCTACACAACCTTAACCTTAACTTAGTCTTATTTTGTAGAGCTTTTATGCGGGTTTGTATAGCTTACTAAGGATCTGGCTATTAAAAGTCTCCTCAATATAACGTATGATAATTATCTTCCATTTTGAGAATGCAGACTACTTGTAACGATACATGCCATCCAAGCCAACTGAATCGAAGTCGTCAAAAGAGGCTAGAAGAAACAAATTGCTCTTTCCATCTTGTTATCCGCTTCCATATCTCTGTCTGCATCAGGAAATAACCTGCTGTGCCGTAAATAGGCTTTTATAGGAGTATTGTATCAGATTTGTCAGATATTCTGACGAAGTCTAGCCTAACCGTGTGGCGGTCTGAGCAATGACCTGCCCAAGGCTGTAGCATTAATCGTAGCCAAACCTGTCGTTTGTTTTTTTTTTGGAGGGCCGTCCTCCTTGGTTGATTTTTTATTGTTTAAATATGAACTAATTTTTTGTTCCAAGAGTGTCGCACAATGGAGGTCCACGCGCACAGAGGTCCGTGTACACAGGTAAGGCTAGATAGAACCGGAGGTCGCCAGGTTTCCGCACTCCGTTCGAGACTGGGCTAGTTTGTAATCTGGGTCCCCAGCACGGCTCGTCTAACGCCTTGCTCCAACCCACAGCTTTTTCAAGAGGTTTGCTCCTCCGTTACCTCCATAGGCCACGATCAAAAACCATTTCCATATAACTAAGTTATTGAGGAGCTCGAGCACATAGCACTGATTTCTGATCTTAGCTGGACACCATCCTGACGTCGGACAGAACCTAAAATGTAGTGCCCATTACCAGTCGGCACCCTCATAGAGGGATCAGCCGGAGGATTTTTACCGACCTTGGATTACCTTAAACAGTCTAAAAGATTATTTCATGTTATCAATATCGCTGCAGAAACTTCTATGAGAGCCTAACTTTTACGTACTAATCTGCCTCTTGACTAGGTCAAATTCACTTAGGCGGATTTTTAGAGCTCAATTTTAAGCTTTTGATCTGATTTAGGTATTGTATTTTCGCTTCAAGAAGCAAATACAAACTTTCCCAGTCCATCTCTTGAAGGTCGACCATTTAGTACTTATGAAGCTCATATTCGTATCCAGCGCAATTCAACACGCCGATGTTTAGTTAGAGCTTTCTTTTCTAATAACGTCCATCTTATTATGTTGGCAAAGGTATCGTTGAACTTAAGAACTCTTCACAAACAGATGTCGATGGTCTTGTGGAAGTTCTAGATTATCTCAAGGCAATTTTATTGTTGACTAGAAAGTGGCGTTTATTACACACATTTTTAAAAGTGGAAACAAAAATTATGTGGGTAATTAAAGAGCTATATCAAAGCTTTCAACGCTGTTTGAATCTATTGTAAAAAAATTAGATGTTTTCGCAGTTAAAAGTTTAATTTGTCTTCACCAGCATGATAGATCTACCGTTTTAAACTTGTTTGTTTTCTTGGAAGACTGCTTAAGAGACTTTCGGAAAAGTTTCCAGGTCGAGGCAGAGTTTCGTATTCAGTCGCAGTTAAGAAATTAGCGTGCTAGGGTTTGCATTCCATATTCTTCCTCTGTCTGAAGTCCTAACCCAAGACAATTCATAGTCGTATGTTTTTATCGCGCCATCGGGTGTACCCCAACGTGGTATTTTGGATCTTCTGATATCTGTCTCGTTTATCAATTACATAAAAAGCTAATTTTTTTACTTTATGATGACGATTTTAAATATTATTAAAACATTTTCGTTAGTAAGAAACTCATTCGACTCGCAAATGCTCCCAACAGAGCTTGACACAGTTCATCTCTTGGCGTTTTTCTCCTTTGCAGACATCTTATTTTATCTCTAATTGTACGGAATTTACAAGTCTTTAGACACGTAGTTACTCTACACGTAATTTGTTCATTCAAGCCTGGAGTATGCATCTTTGATTTGGAGACCTTAACATGCCTGTCACCTAAATCGAATTGAATGTGTCCAAAAAGTTTTCATCGGCTTTGCTACACGTCCTTTTGGTTTTCATGACCCCATACCCTCATAATACTTAAGTCACTTGCTTATTACTTAAATTAGAATCTCTCTTTATTCTTTGTATTTAATATCATTATGGAGTGGACCTATCTCAAAATTCCTGTTGGAGCGCTTCGAATTTTTGATTTTTTCTATATTGACTTTATAAGAACTCTTTATGCAACGAATTCACCCATCATGAGTGCTCTGAGAGAACTCAATATTATTTATAAATTTTAAAATTATTTTTAATAGTCAAGATTTGAAAATTTTCGGTGAGTAAATGCTATGGCTGCGGAACCCTCTTCAGCTAAATCCATGGTCCTTGTAACGCTAATCCGGGTGAAAATATCAGCCCAAGACAATTATACCAATAAATTTTTCAGTACTTCTCGTGGGGGCTTTAAGTTAGCGTGTGGAAAATATGTAGGCATTTTTATTTAATTCGTGGGTTTGAAAACAAAGATCATTTTAGTGGATTTTTTAATTTAATTTGATTTACATAAAACATGACTTTTATAATAAACAATGAAAAGAAAATATACATAATACATATGAGCTACCTAAATACTTGTATGAGCATCCAGTAAACACTTTAAAAAGCTAATTGGATACGTGAGATTTTTTAAATTGTATACTCACAAAAAATTTGTTATTTAAGGGCTAGAAAAAAGGCGCTTGAGTCCTGCAATAAAGAGCTAACCAAAAAAAGCAAAGTACACAAAAACTATGCGTTATAAATTTA
>NW_023461376.1:8133-19673 GCF_013731165.1 Rhagoletis pomonella
AAAAAAAGCAAAGTACACAAAAACTATGCGTTATAAATTTATGCAAATGTTGAGTAGTTGCAACGCATACTACAGTGCGACAAAATGATGGCAAAGTGAAAAAAAAACTATGAAGCAAGTGATGTGCTAGCCAAAGAGCGAGTGTGAGACACCAAAATTAAAAAAATACATAAATTTAAGAAAGTAAAAAACTTAAACAAAAAAACAGTGCTCAAAGTCTTTCGAACCGAAAGAACCAAAACTCTTAAAACGATCAGCTGTTCGCAGCAAAGGAGTCTAAAGAAACACAAACGGCAGCAAAATTACGTCCCACAAAGTATCTAGAGAAACACAAACTATGCCTGGCCCGGCGGTGTGGTCGGGTAAGTAGAATGATAGATTTTTTTTTTTAATTTATTTTATACACGTATTTATTCGCTTGTCTACATATGTACATACATACATGTCGTTACCTAAAGCTGAAAAGGTGCCAAGTCCATATTTTCCAAAATTTATTTTTAGTTGCAGAATGGCCAATAATGCTAAACTACATCGATTTTTCGTCTCTCCTGCATAATTTAAAAAAAAAGTGGATTTAACACCTTTTCACCTTTAGGTAATGATATGTATATCATTATAAACATCGTATGTTACAAATTTATTGCTTGTTTTTATTTAATTTCTTCTTTCACATTTCTTTTATTACCAAAAAATCACTTTGCTGCAAAGGCTGGCGATCGTTTGCCCTTTCACATGCAAAGCAGCTCTACATATTAAATGCGTATTTGTGTTGTTGTTGCCTGTAGACTTGGCCGTGAAAAAAATAAATTATGTGTTGGTCAAGTGAAAGTGCGGCTTTAAAATAAAAAAGAAAATTAAACTAACAAGGGGAGAAACATAAAGAAATAAAGAAAGAGCCATTCGAAATCTGGTCAATTGGGGTTAGTGAACTCTGAAGTTGAAGAGATTTTATGATAACTTTTGATGTGTTGTGCAAAACTGATGTTGCTTGTCGTTTTTGATGGCATTATTTAGCACTGCTTTAACCACTGTTATCGACAATTTTATTTTATACTTGTTAAGAATTTTTGTTATCGATCATTTTTTTTGGTAACGTAATTGATCACTCTAACGATAGTTAAAGTTATTGATATTTTATGTTTTTTGTTATCGATAACGTTATCGCTATTATTAAAGTCATTTTTTATATCTTTTTATCAAGGTTTCGTATAAAAATTTAGTCTTATAGATAACATTACAATTATTAAGAGTTTTTGTTATCGATATTTTTTTCGTTAATTTTATCGATACTCTAACGGTTGTTAAAGTTATATATTTTTTGTGGTTTTTGTTATCGATAAAGTTATCGTTGTTATTATAGTCATCTTTTCGATATTTTTACTATTATTATAATCTTTCTTATCGATAATTTTTTCGTTATTGATAAAATTATCGTTATTATTACAGTATTTTTTTTTGTTTTTTTTCCTATTAGGTTCAGCATAAAAATTTCGTGTTCCTCAATAAAGCCAATTTTCGATATTGGCATTATATCTGATTACGGTGTTATAAAATTGCCATCGACTTTAATATTTTTATGATTGCTGGTAGATATATGGTCAGCAGTATCGGTGTTGTCTATCTATAATCATTATTATTAATATGATCGTTAAACTTTTTGTAATTTTCTTATCGCTAAAATTAAAGTGTTTATTAATTTTATTACCAATTCCTTCGCTATTATTGGCCACTGATGTTTGTACTGTATATCGATAACTGATGTAAATTAACACATGTTTAAATTTTTAGGATTTTTATTAAGATTGTTATCGATTTCTTCATCCCAATCGACCAGTATTCGTCGCTTATATATACATATGTACACATTTTAGTATATCGATAATTTATTAATGTCAATAGGATAGAATATCTATAAATTTTTCTTCTCTAATATAAATAAATTCAGCGATGTTGTTATCGACTTTTTGTTTTGGTTGATCTCGAAATCGATATTTATATAACTTTCCTTATCGGCAAATACAAATTCTTAATATCTATAGAAAAATAGTCTATACTTTTATCGATATTCTTTTTTGTCTATATTTTTCTCTTCTCTGTTCACGGTGGGCAGGAAGCAAAGATAGGTTGCATAAAAATGTCGACAAAAACTGAAAGCAGGGTTGTATTTGTTGATATTTTTAGGTTAAGAATCCCTTTGAATTGAAATCCTAGCTGCTCCTGTTTTAAAGATATCCACATTTTACATAGTTATGATAGGACCGACTTTTGCGAAAGAGAAAAACATCCTTGTGCATTACATATTCAACAATGTATGTGTGAGTAAATGTGTGTATATATATTATGTGAAAATATAAGTTTATGTAAGTTTTTAGCCGGTTTCAATCGTTTCCAAGGCGCACCACGTAGAGGCAACTTACTTTGCACCTCTTTGTTCTTTTTTTGTTTTATTTTTTTATATTTTTTTCTTGCTTTATTTTTTTATATTTGTTTTTTGTTTCATTTTATTTTTTTGTTGGCTTACCATATAATATAGTCACACATTTTAGTATTTAAATATTTTATTATTTAGTTAAGTTTTTATATATGCTGGAATGAAAATGTCATTACAGTTTTCTTCAGGCGACTCACAAATTTGGTTTATCAATCATATTTATTTTGAATCTATCCCAGAATTTAATGAATTCCCTATGAACTGACTTCCCGGCCTGCTCGGACCATAATCCTAAACCATCGTTATTCAAGAATGAAATAGATTGCTTTAAATGTTTAAGGATAAAATGGATTTTGACAGTTTGAGAAATTCCAGTACTTTTCAAAGCTGTGCGGAGTTCGTTAAGATTTTTATCAAAATTACTAAGATCCGCTTGTTTTGCTGAAAACCATGTATTCACGATTTTGCTCATGGCTTTGAACGAGGCAATATATTTGGTATTGTTTTTACGGAGAGTTTCTTCCATACAAACTATGTTCGACATTTTTTTGTATGTGGAAGACACTGTCAGCAAAAAATAAATAATTGCAAAAAATCAACGAAATTTTCTGGTAACTTCAGACTTGCACTTTACTTATTGGCTCAAAAGCTACATTTTAAACATTTTTCTAAAAAATCTGATTAGAAATTGTGATCAGATGAAAGTGTCTCCGAGCCAATAATTTTGTACGGCATCTTCGTGCACTCAGCTACAGCCAGACATGTAAATGTGCATTCAAATGTTCAGTTTGATTCAACACCACGTGTGCGTGGTATGAAAGTATTGTTTTTAAGTACGAACATTTTAAAGCGAAATCAAATAAAAAATATTCTTGTTTACTATGCGTTATTTTCCCCAGTAAATTCATAAAATTTTTCTTAATATTACAACGCGTTTTTTCTCTCAGCGTAGTCATTTTTAAGCAAAATTTGTGCAATCAAATCGAAAACCGGGACACTTAAATGAAACCCGGGACATTTTGAGGTTGGACCGGGACACCGGGACAAATAGTCTAAAACCGGGACATGTCCGGGAAAACCGGGACGTCTGGCAGCCCTACACACAAAGCGCATACTTTCATGCGATTTTCTTTATGATCGCATTTGGGTTCTGGATGTACAATAGTCATTATTTCCTGACAGAAGAGTACATAAATACCAAAATAAATCTCATACAAGCTTTGAATTTATTTACTTATTATGAGGAGTACCGTTGGCCTAAGTTAGAGCATTTTTATTTCTTGCACAAGCGCAGTGCGACTTGCCTGCGCTACTTGCTTATAGCAACAAACCTTTAATAAAAAATTACTACCGTATTATATAGCATACAATATTGTATACATACATACATATATTGCGATATTGAAAGTGTTTGTAATGAGAAAGTTCACGCTACAGAAAAAGGTAATTGTGGTGTTTTATCTAAGTTGTATACCGGTAGCGCCCAATAAATCTCGATCAATTATTCTTTCGGTAGGAAAAAATGAAAATGTTTCACAATGATTTGATCCATTTTAGTGAGTTAAAAAAGAGGAACAGATTTGTATGAGATTTCTTTTCGTATAAATATGCTCTAATTATCGAGAAGTACGCCTTCCTCTTTTGCAAATATATCCTATCAGAAGTATATAAAATGTGGATATCTTTAAAACAGGAGCAGCTAGGATTTCAATTTAAGCGGATTCTTAACCTTAAGATATCAACAAATACAACCCTGCTTTCAGATTTTGTCGACATTTTTATGCAACCTATCTTCGCTTCCTGCCCACCGTGTGTTGCCGTTTCGATACTAATATTTGGAACAAATATCCGTCAACCTTTTCATTGACACTGAAACAGGTTTGACTGCAAACCCCCCCCATTTATAGGTAATTTTTTCGATGACAAGAGAAAACACAAAATACATAATTTCATATTGTTCGAAAAAAAAACATTTCCTACGAAAAATTATAGCCTTTTTATTTTACGAAATAAAACTTTCTTTTATCAACTATTTTATAAAAAATTTCAAGCCTGCTTTCCATAATAAAAATATCATCTGTGGGAAAAGGTTGAAGTAAACAAGTAAATAGGAAGGAAGCACAGCGAAATGGCAAATTGAACGCCCATCAACCTTAACTTACATTTTTCACTTTTCACTTTTGCTTTCATTGCAGCCCATCATACAGTTGGTGCTTCACTGTGCTTGTATGTATGTATATGCATTGCTGCTCTTGTCGCTTTTTATCGTTATTGTTGCATTACACCATTGCGCCATCGTATTGCTCTTGTGCAACGGTTGTTTTTGCTTTCTTTACTTCATTTTCTTGTCATTGCGGTCGCTTTTCTTTTTTGCTCGCTTATTTTGCTTTCGTTGACTTATGTTGGCCAACAGCGACTTGGCCGCTGAAAAAATTTCGTAATCTAAGTTCAAATCACGAATCGAGGCGGAAATAAAGGTGGCATGGAAATGAAAAATGTATTTGAAGTAAAAAATATGTTAATAAAATGAGATAGTAAATAAAATAAAATATAATAATAAAAACTAAATTTAAAAATAAAAATTGAAATAAAAACTTATATACATTCACTATTAAATAACAAAATACTTATATGAAAAATATCAACGGAAAGCTACATACCCTTCATTTGTTGAAAGAACGTCGCAGTGCGCAAAAATTGTTTTTTTGTTTGTTAATTGTTTAGAGTGCGCCCAAGTCGCGAATTTTGAAAAAATTATATAATTTTAAAGAACTTATAATCCTTATGTGGGCACACAAATATTTGCTATCTATTTATAAGCTCACCAAAAATTCTAAATCCTTTAATTTGCAACGGAACCTTCTGCTAAATTCTTGAAGGAAACGTTTTGAAAAGTTTTCCCCCCCCCCCCCTGAAAATTGTCTACAAATGGACTTAGCAACTTTTCTTTCAGAAATATACCATTATTACTCTGCAAAACTTCTGTTGAGCAGTATTATAATACAGACGACTTTTATTAATTAGTTCATTTGTATGAAATAAATTATAAAATAATTGTTTTGATCTCAATCGCTTTCTCTTTGTACAAAAATTAAGTACTTATAACAAATAAAATACGCACATACAAAACAAGCAAATTCTGTTAAAAAAAATTCTGGGGACTTTTTAAAAAACAATTTATTTTACTTTGCACTTTTTTCTTGTTTTTTGGAAGGCCATCCTAGTAAAACGTGTATTGAAACGTGAAGTTTGTCTTAAAAAGATTAAGTACCATTCGCCTAAAATCACAAAGGATAGTCACATGGACTGGGCTAGGCCTGTAGATGTGCAATAAGGTTTTATTTTTTTGAAACGGGTTGCCACATGTTACTAATTTTATTAAAATTTTTTAATAAATTAAATGAACTAAATATTACAATATGGGTATCAATTGAAATGGTTTTGAAAATGCTTAACTTTGAAACGACACGAAGAAGGGTTGCCACATGTTTAAAACATCAAATTCACTTTATCACTAAGCAATAAGTTACAAGTAAAAACAATCCTTAGTTAATTTAAGAGTCCGGTAATATATAAGGAATGAAATCAGAACAAACTGATTGACAATGTATGTGTTTGTAATAAAATGACAAATACGATGTCGTAAACCTCTATTTCAATAACCTAATTCCTTTGATTCAAATGAAATTTGATTTTTTCTAACAGGTGGCAGTTCTATTTATACCTACCTCTTAATAATTCATTTAACTTATTAAAATATTTGAATTTAATTTTTTATCAGGTGGCAACTCTTAAAAAAATAATAAACCTCTATTGTCTACTCGTCAAGCTTTTTAATCTGATACTTTGTTTTTAAAAAAAGAACGGAGCGTGCAGATCTGATGGCACTGACAAAAAAAATTAACGAATTTTTCGATTCTTGCCCACTTAGGCGCCACTGTGCATCGCAGTAGATGAGGATTACACCATTATCTCCCGTTGGTAAGCGAACGTCTCATTTTTCCCTAGTTATAAATCATACAAGAATCCTGAAGAGCAAGTTCCAGAATGACGTAATGTAATCAGTGCTGGCATCTAAATCTGCCTTTTTGCCACGAGGCTAGACCCACCTTTCGTCCTAAGAACTGAGGAGCGCATAAAACGGACCACAGATAAACCAAACGGCCGTTGATCGACAACTTTGCACTTTAATTCCTTTAATCTGAGTGCCCCTTTTCGGCTGCATCAGTTTGGGATCATATTCAATACTTTTTGAGGCGGATTGCCCACAGCGGCTGACATGGCGAGGCATGCGAGTTTCTGTAACCTTCTGATTTATTTATCCAGTGCTTTCCACCATAATAGAGGTCTTAGTTTTTCCGAATTATTATTTTTTCTGCAGAAATCTAACGATGCTAGGCCTTTTTTAGTCTTAACTGGACGTTACGCTTCCATGTTAATTTCATCTTTTGCCACAATATCTTAGATAACTCTATCTATTTCTATCTATTTTTGGCTGGTGCTTATAGTATAATTTCTTCAGAAACGAATTTTCAATTCCACTTTAACTGTACACATCGAATAGGCCACAGAAACCAGGACACGGCCTGTTCATACTTCCTCAATTCGCTTCACGGTAGAGACTAATTTAGCTGGTCACCTTTAAAGCGGAATACTGCTTCAAAATTGAGTCAATTTACCTCTACCTGCTTTCCTGGCGTCCACTGATTAAAATGTGGAATCAAGATGTGAATGCATTGCATACCTTTCGAAGGTGCGTTCCACAAAGTGCCACAACATCTGACGTGGTTTGGAAGATGGTAATAACTGTATCTCATCTCCTAGCCTATTCACTCTTGAAAACATTAACTAGGGTGCCCACACCCGAGCTCCAAGCTCGAGAAAAGAATCTATTTGCTATTTCTGTATCCGCCTACTTTCAGAACCATTCCCAACAAATAACTACTCCTTCGAAACGCCGTATTGCTTCTCCCCCACTTCTGTTTTGTGCAGTGGTATTCGGTAGACCCAAATTATCTTTAAAATACATATAACCGCCTTCTAGCGAAGCAAAATTTGCTTCCACTTTGCCTTGTTAGAAGCGATCCAAATCGGTCTTTCTCAGCCATCAGGAAAATTTACATACATTATTGAGTCTAAGGGTCTGATTATGCATACTTTGCATAACTTCGCCCAACCATTTGTACCAGTGCACTAAAAGTCTAACTTAAGAAAATGTGAAGCAAAATCTAAACTTAACAGATCGCTAAGTTTTTAAAAGTGCTGCTAATTTCTGGGTAATGAAATACATACAAAATACATACAAAGTACGTACGAAATTACAGTTTGAAGTTTATGCAAAATTGTGCGAAGTTATACGAAGTATGCATAATCAGACCATAAGAATCCACAAGAGATATTACGACGATGCTTAGGAATCAATCTGGCAAGAAACATTCTTGTTTCAAAATTACTCATACGCCATGTCACACATATGTATATTATATATTTCTATCAGTTCAATTCAGGGACCGTAACAGTTAAAACTTTTATTAAAAAAATCACTCATTAACAATTATTCTTCTGACTTTTATTTAAGTACTCCTTAAATAACATTTTTTTCTGACTTTTATTTTATAAATCCAAAAAAAAAAAATTATTTTTGATTTGTATCTAAAAAATTTGCAAATTAATGTTATATATTTTTGATTTTGAAATAATATATTTTAGATAACAGTTACCGAAGACTTTCCGTTATAAAGGTCATCAATATAAATCAGTCACTGACTTTTATTTTTAAAATCATACTTATAAAAGTCATTTGTATAAACCGTAGTAAATGTTGGGTTTTTGATATTTTAAAAAAATAAAAGTCGGTGATTGACTTTTATTGATCACTTTCAATAACTGTTATGTAAGACATATAATATAACAATCAAAAATTACTGTTATCTACAGATTATTTATATAAAAATAAAAAGAATATGAAAAATAATTGTTATTACTTTTTAATTTCGCATAAAAATTACAAATAAAAATTTATTTGCGAATTTGATTCTCAGTGAAAAAAGAAATCGATTGTTATGTATCACTTAGTTGTAGAACATTTCCTTCATAGTTAATTTTTCAATGACGGTTTTCAGCAATAACTTTTATGTTCGGTCCCTGGTTCAAAAACGTTTCGGTGTAGTTAAATATTCTTTAAAACCCTTTTAATCGGTATTTTACGTAGATTGCTCATACCAAAGAACCCATGTTATACTTTATACAAAATTTAAGCACTTCTTTACGACACTACAGCAAAATGCTAAGAAACCTATTTCGCAATTTGACAAACCCGAAATGGATTTTCTTCAATTTTCTTGTGTGCTATGCGCGCGCATAGTCGAAAAAATTTCCCATAAAATTGACCCGCCCTAATATTCATATCGAACAACTCCGCAGTGATATATTTCCAACAACTTTTTACTTGAATTGCTCGTTTTCTTTTATCGCCACTTACTATGTACGACTTTAAGTCCAGTAGCAGCTGCCGGGCGCATAAGCGCAGCTCAGCACCAATCCAAAGCCAATAATGCTTGACTAAGCACTTCTCAGCCGACACGGCATGCCATGCGCGCTGCAAACACACATATTTCTTCCAACAAACATCTTCCTGTGTCATTAATTTCGCTGTTGCTGTTACTATTGCGACAACTGGTGCATTTCTCTTCCTCATCCGCGCTCTTTTGCACCACCACAACAACAGTGCAAGTGGGAATGAAGTCAAATTCGAACTTCGAGCAGCGCCCCGAAAGTGGCACAAAAAAAAACAAACAGGTAATCGCATGAGAGCTTGAAGGTAAAAAAAAATTGACTGCCAATCAAGTGAAGTTGGTAGCTTCGGGCTCTAGAGCAGCTCAAGACAGAGAGCGAACAGCCGCGCGCTCGCTGACGATTAAAATGAGCGCAAGTTTTAAGGTTCACTAAGCCAGCCAGAGCAACTAAGCCACATTGCTTGCTGGCAGCAGAGTGAGCGCTTGAGTGTGTGGTGCGCGCTTTTGGCAAGATCAGTGCAATAACCGCTATTTTGCGCTCCCTTCCCAGTCCGCCTTTTGTAGCCAATTGCGCTGCGGCAGCGGTTGAATCACTGCAAACGGTGTCATGGACGGGCCGAAAAGAACTTTCACTTGTGTTAATGTGCGTTAATGGGCGGATATAGACCAAAAGATTGGCTTTAGTTTAGTGACTTTATGTAGCAGCGTTACAACAACAACACTGGCAGTGCTTGCTACTTCTGGCGAATTCGAATTTCGTTTATTTAGTTTAGCAGCTGCAAGTGCGCAAAACTTGTTTAATGGAGCGCCGCTATGCTATGGGAGTTGGCTCATATGTATATATGTGTGTATGTATGTAGTTTGCACAGAGATTCGATTTCGTTTCGCTGAGTGAATTTAATATGCGACCTGCCTTGTAACTTTATCACTCACATACCTACACATACACTTTGGCACATATATATCGCTTTCTTTGTGTGCCATAAGGAAGTGAAAAATAATAGCAAGTGCGTGAAGAAGGAGTTCAATTGCTTTGCTTCTCTTATTCCTTTTTTATTTGTTATTTTTTTTATTTCTTTCTTCCTTTTATTCGCCAATTGACTATTGGTCATTTCATCCGATTTGGCTTTCAAGTCACAGCTCAACTTGGCTTTGATTTTTATTACACTGCCGTTTGGCTCGCAATCAATTTGGTTTATAAAATAGCACAAAGCGATTTGTTGGGAAATGCAAAAGTGCAAGTAATGGGAATATCCACAAAACTGTAGGGATTTTTGAAACGAAAAAACAAAACAGATTAGTTAGCTGCAATGTAATATTTTTGGACTTTTGAGCTTCGAAATGAAAGGGAAAATGAAATCAGCTGAAATGGAATGGGATGGCATGGAGTGCGCTGTGATGAAATCGTGTAGAATAGACTGGAACGAATTGGCATGAAATGGAATTAAATGACACGGAATAAATACTTAAATGAAACACACGGGAATAAAATAGAATGAAATGGAATGTAATAAAATGAAGAGGAAGAAATGAAATATGATATAAAGGAATGAAAGAAAATAAAATGAAATTAAATAAAATCTAGTGGAATAATACATAAAGTAAAATGATATCAAAAGAATGAAAGGAAATGAAATGAATTGAAAAAAAATTAAATGAAGTAAACTGAAACGGAATGAAATGAATTGAAACGGGATGGAATGAAATGAAATAATGTGGAATAAAAATCAAATCAAACGTAACGTTGTCAGAATTTTTTCGTAAAAAATCTGCCAAGCGAAAATTAGATCTTCAAAAACCGCAAAACAAAAACAAATTTTTTTTTTACTTTTTGTGACACAATTATCTCTTTTAAAGATGTTAAATTTAAAAAAAAAAATGTAATGCTGTTTATATCGCAAAAACATTTATTAATTACATAAAGTTTAAGAAACAAACAAAAATTAGCAAACTTTTGAATTCATCCAAAACAGGTAAGACTACTTGTATTTTTTAAGATTATCATGCAAACATAACAGTTGCAAAAAGCTGCAAGAAGACCAAATAGATTTATAGAATGATCAATATATAGAAATGTATGTGGGGCATTATTTTTGGACCGCCGATCTCATTCGTGTGATTCTAAAAAATTGTGACACGGTGCACGCTTTGAATATCGTTTGGGAATTTCATAAAATAAAATGTCCAGCAAAAAATATAAAATTACAGAGTCCTACTAAGCGTGAGACCGTTTTTGATGAATGTAGTGAAAAAAAACAAAAACAATTTACAAATGGTGGAAGTTATAGTTGCTATGACCAAATCTCCCCATCATATCTTCTTCATCGAGTTCATAGGACCCATGCTCAATAAAATTTTTGAATGTAATTGTTATTAGGACAAAAAAAGCAAAAAACAAAAATAGTAAAATTTAAAAATTTAAAATAAATAAAAAAATATCTCGTATTCAACCAAAAATTTTACCTCAAAAGTGTATTAAGTACTTAAGTAAAAAAATATTCAAGACTCAAATATTTTTTACGAAAACGCAAAAATATTTTCAAATCAAAATCATTTAAGATTTGTAGCTTTAAAATTATTTAATTAGGGTATTC
>NW_023461376.1:19773-22529 GCF_013731165.1 Rhagoletis pomonella
AAATCATTTAAGATTTGTAGCTTTAAAATTATTTAATTAGGGTATTCACACGTCTAGTTAAGCATCGTAATATCTTAGTCTTAAAATTGTTCAACGCAAAATATCGGTTAAACGCGTTTTGAAAGATTTGTGGGGTATAATAAAAGTCAATAATACTATATATTCCCAATTAGTTTAGGGACAGGTATTAAACCGTATTTTACGTTGAAAATTTTTAAGACCTTAAGACATCACGATGCTAAACAAGTATTGTAAAACTACATAGCAAACCTTTAAGCGCTTCATAGTGAAAATTTTTAAAACCGAGTATTAGTTTCATTTAATATTTTCAGTTTAAGCGTTTGACAAATTTATATTTTGCAAATAAACCATCACTTCTATCAACGTTCTAGACCAAAACGTTATTGATGACATTTCTTTTTTATACAACGAGCAATACCTCGTATCTACCGAATGCAATGTCATGTGTGGGGTGCCACTAAAACACAAACGATTTTGGTTACCCCGTCTCAATGGTTGTCTACGCCACTAATTTAATGATGAATAACACAGGTTTACAAAAAACAAAAGTTTCTGCACATTGAACCCTATCCCTATATCCCTATGTTAATTAACGCGGTGAATGCGAAACCGAGGTCTGTTAGCAAATGGGAAAAAAGTTATTCAATAAAAATAAAAATAATTTATTTTTTATCTTTGTTGTCACTGAATCCGAATATGGGGGTTGCCTTGATTCTTCAAGGTCATCTAGAGGTCATATCTAGGTCAAATTCAGAAAAAAAATTTATTGAATTTGCAGGTTTATTCAATGAATTTTTCCCTATAGACGTTTGGTTCAATATGCTGAAACTTTTTGTTTTCGTAAACCTGTGGAATTATGTATAGGTAGAAGCTCATATTTAAGAAGTAAAGTTAGAAGTCCATTCAAAAGTTTTTTGATATTTTGTAAAATTTGTGGGATAACCTTTTGCACGGTATTGTTAAGCTTCCACTGTACAAAATGGTCCTTAGTAGCATATGTACTATGTACATACACTTGTGGTCAGCTGATTAAGTCAAGTGACATTTTGACTAGTTTTAGCAATTTTTTTTTTTGTTTATTTAATATTTATATTTTTTTCTTATAAAAGTTTAGCACTTTACCTAACAGGCGCCACATGAATCCATGTTTCAAATTTCGTACAAAAATTATGAAAATTCAACAAACTTCAACATTTAATTTTTTTAATCTTTTTTTATTTATTATTAATCTTTTTATTTAGAATTTTTAGAAAAATATTTGGTATGCAGTTTTGTAGCTGATTAAATTTTAGTAGGTTAAAGTGCAAATTTCAAGACGCTAGAAAATAGCGTTGGTTTTTAATATTTTTTTTTGCTTATAGAGGTACAACACCGACAGCCAAAAATTTCAAAATTTTTATTCAGAGTTTCTAGACAATTTTTCAGAATGCAGTTTTGTAGCTCATTAAATTTTAGTATAAAAAGTGCAAGTTTTAAGCGATTGCAAAACCGGCGTTAATTTTTTTTTAAATTTTCTTCCATAAGAAAAAGGTGCCAAAAGCCGCCAGCATAAAAAATATTAAAAATCAACGCAATTTTGCAGTAGCTTAAAACTTGCACTATGTTATATTAAAATTTAATGGGCTAAAAAAAATTTAATATTTTTAATGTACTCATTTTAATTAACTTCGGTAAAAATTAGTAACTCAGTTTGTTGTAGAGTGCACCCCAAAATACTATACTTAAATATTGCGGAATACTCAGAGCTACTAATTTTTTTTAACAAAAAATGTGTATTTGAAAAATTTTTCAAGAAAAAAAAAATTTCAAAATATTTCTCTACCCCGCAAACATATTCTGAGCGCTCAGAATATATGAGTCGGAAAGGAGTCCCAGGTAAGTAAGAAATATGAGTTTCAAAAACAAACATTTTTTTACTCTTATATGAATCTTTTAGGAGTCATATATGATCCAAGTTATGAGCCAGCACTTTGTGCCAGTATAAAAACAATAACGACTAGAAATTTATATCTAAACTTGTTTATACAGATATGAAAAATAATTAGGAAGGAAAAATAAACAAAATTTAGCTGCAGCAACTGCTATTACATGAATGCTGCAATATATGAACATATGTATATATGTATGCGCAGAGGTTTGTATATATGTAAATATGCAACAGTATTTGAAATGAATTCCTTGCTAACATGGCTCTAAAGTAAGTTCATTAAGAGAGTTGAAGAATAAAGCCAATAAGAGTCACAGAACAGCATACAAGGAGCTCCGAAAGTAGGCATTTATGAGGCCAATAAGAGTCATTTAAGAGCTTCAAAAAAGAGTCCAAAATGAGCCGTATATGAGGCCAATAAGAGTCCAATATGACTCATATTGAGGCTCATTTGATGTATGAATTTAAGCTCATATAGGACGACCTTCGCAGGAAGGGAAACACCCTCATTTCGGACTCTTAAATGAGCTCATAATGAGCACAAAGGCTCCGAAATGGGACTCCTTAAAGACTCATTTATGACTCCAAATGTTTGCTGGGTAAATAGAGAATTTGGATGTGTGTATGTGTGATTTTTTCAAATTTTTTCATCGCCCCGTTCTCGAGATATTTGGAAAACTATTAAATCGATTTGTTTTTGTTTTTGTGCTATAAAGTTTTTAAAAATTAATTAATCAAGCTCAAATTTCATATTTATTTATTATTTATGTTTATGCATCAACCCAAAAATTTGAAGCAAATCAAACAC
>NW_023461376.1:22629-26485 GCF_013731165.1 Rhagoletis pomonella
AAATCATTTAAGATTTGTAGCTTTAAAATTATTTAATTAGGGTATTCTCACGTCTAGTTAAGCATCGTAATATCTTAGTCTTAAAATTGTTCAACGCAAAATATCGGTAAACGCGTTTTGAAAGATTTGTGGGGTATAATAAAAGTCAATAATACTATATATTCCCAATTAGTTTAAGGACAGGTATTAAACCGTATTTTACGTTGAAATTTTTTAAGACTTTAAGACATCACGACGCTAAACAAGTATTGTAAAACTACATAGCAAACCTTTAAGCGCTTCATAGTGAAAATTTTTAAAACCGAGTATTAGTTTCATTGAATATTTTCAGTTTTAAGCGTTTGACAAATTTATATTTTGCAAATAAACCATCACTTCTATCAACGTTCTAGGCCAAAACGTTTTTGATGACATTTCTTTTTTATACAACGAGCAATACCTCGTATCCACCGAATGCAATGTCATGTGTGGGGTGCCACTAAAACACAAATGATTTTGGTTACCCCGTCTCAATGGTTGTCTACGCCACTAATTTAATGATGAATAACACAGGTTTACAAAAAACAAAAGTTTCTGCATATTGAATAGAGCTCTTGTTAGTCGACTAGTCGACTAATCGGTTAGTCGAATAGCAAAAGTTGTTTCAAAAAATAATCGACTTCACTTAATCGAATAACCTTTTCCCTTCGACTTTTTCAACTAACCGCTCACAAACAACTAGTCGATTATCCGTTCATTTTCGATTTTTCGACTAGTCGTTTTCTTTCAGTAAACATTGTTTTTTTTTATATTTTTTGAATACTTATGCTTATTGACAAAACCCAACCACGCTAATAGCAATAATTTTATGGTGAAAAACTGTCACTATTCGAATAATTTCGGTTAGTCGATTTTCAGACTACTCGATAGTGAGCGGTTAGTCGAAAGTGAACGGTTAGTCGAATTCGAGCGGTTAATCGAATAATTGCTATTCGACTATCAACCGACAAAAAAGTTGCTAATCGACTAGTCGACTAACCGAATAGCCGGATAGTCGATTTTTAACAAGAGCTCTAATATTGAACCCTATCCCTATATCCCTATGTTAATTAACGCGGTGAATGCGAAACCGAGGTCTGTTAGCAAATGGGAAAAAAGTTATTTTTGTCTTTGTTGTCACTGAATCCGAATATGGGGGTTGCCTTGATTCTTCAAGGTCATCTAGAGGTCATATCTAGGTCAAGAATTTTCAGGTTTATTCAATGAATTTTTCCCTATAGACGTTTGGTTCAATATGCTGAAACTTTTTGTTTTCGTAAACCTGTGTAATTATGTATAGTAGAAGCTCATATTTAAGAAGTAAAGTTAGAAGTCCATTCAAAAGTGTTTTGATATTTTGTAAAATTTGTGGGATAACCTTTTGCACGGTATTTGTAAGCTTCCACTGTACAAAATGGTCCTTAGTAGCATATGTACTATGTACATACACTTGTGGTCAGCTGATTAAGTAAAGTGATATTTTGACTAGTTTTAGCAATTTTTTTTTGTTTATTTAATGTTTATATTTTTTTCTTATAAAAGTTTACCACTTTACCTAACAGACGTCACATGAATCCATATTTCAAATTTCGTACAAAAATTATGAAAATTCAACAAACTTCAACATTTGCATCTGGAAATTTTAATCTTTTTATTTAGAATTTTTGGAAAAATATTTGGTATGCTAGAAGATAGCGTTGGTTTTTAATAATTTTTTTTTTGCTTATAGAGGTCGAGCTTACTTTTTATATTGAAGAAAATGCACAACACCGTCAGCCAAAAATTTCAAAATTTGTATTCAGAATTTCTAGACAATTTTTCAGTATGCAATTTTGTAGCCCACTAAATTTTTGTATAATAAAATGCAAGTTTTAAGCGATTGCAAAACCGGCGTTAATTTTTTTTTTTTTAATTTTCTTCCATAAGAAAAAGGTGCAAAAAGCCGCCAGCATAAAAAATATTGAAAATCAACGCAATTTTGCAGTAGCTTAAAACTTGCACTTTGTATTATTAAATTTTATATTTTTAATGTACTCATTTTAATTAACTTCGGTAAAAATTATTAACTCAGTTTATTGTAGAGTGCACCTCATAATAGATACTATACTTAAATATTGCGCAATACTCAGAGCTACCATTATAATTTTTTTTTCAATTTTGCTTTTGAGATGGCATATTTTCAAAAACTAATTTTTTTAACAAAAAATGTGCATATGTGAAAAATTTTTCAAGAAAACAAAATTTTCAAAATATTTCTCTTCATAGAGAATTTCAATGTGTGTATGTATAATTTTTTCAAATTTTTTCATCGCCCCGTTCACAGTGGTCTTGAAACAATGATAGGTATGACTAAAATGCCAACCAAAACTGCTTGCATACCTGTTTTGGAAGGCACCCATATACCAATATGCAGTTGGAATTAAAATCATATCTGCTCCTATGCCTAAAATATTGTCAAATGAAAATTTGGAAAAAATCTAACTGCAATTGTTAGTATTTCTTGTTCAACAGAGTATTCTAAAGTTATCGTTTTGTATATTAGTGTAAAAAAAAAACAGATAGTATTTTTCTCGATGATAATATTTCTGGTGTAAGCTATTTGATTGCACATCATGTCTTCTATAAGTCATCCGCAACATAAGTGTAATCACGAAGAGAACAGATTTAAAGTGTGCGCGCCTTGTGGGAGAAAGATTAAATTCGGATCGTCAAAACCTTCAGAATTTAATATAACCGGAAAATTGGAGTGTCTTATTAAAAAATACGTTAGTGAAAATTTTAGATTGACCAATTCGAAGTTCCCATTAGGCATTTGTGGTACATGTCGTAGGGTTCTCTGTGACCGAGATAAGGATATACCAAATGCAACGCGGCCTCTTCCAAACATGCCTAACTATGAAGATTCGACAAAAGAAACAAGAACAAGTTCATGCTCTTGTTATATCTGGCTCACTGCTCGGGCAACCAGCCATCCAAAAGTTATACAAGGGAGAGCACATACCTTAAATGTATTGAGTGAAAAAAACTACACCAATGGGTTGACTGCTTTGTCAGTTGGGTCAGAATTAAAAAATCATGTAAGTAAACTCGCTAAAGCCTTCCGAAGCACAGAAATGTCGGAAACATTAAAAATTCACGTGCTTCTAAATCATTTGGAACATTGTCTGCATTTTTTAGGCAACGACGGCTTCGAAATGTGGTCGGAGCAAGCTGGAGAATCCATTCATGGCGTATTTTTAAGATTTTGGCTCAATTATAAAGTTAATTCGATTGACGACCCTAAATATATAATCAATTTAAAAAAAAACTGTCGTTGAATTTTCATCAAAACACATATGAATTTATATAAAATAATATTTTATATTGACTTTGTAAATTTATAAAATTTATGCAATAAGAATTATTAAAATATGCAATTATGTAATATTATCTCTTGAATAACTAAGTTAAAATATTTTATGCTTATAACGTAAGAAAGTGTTATAATTATATTACCATAGACCTTCGCGATTATATAACTGGATTTGGAAAGTTCTAGATCAACATTTTATAATATTTTAAGCATAGGAGCAGATGGAATTTTATTTTCAACGAAATTTTGATCCGTGATTATGTACAAAGACAGTTATGTAAGCCGTTTTGGTTGGCATTTTAGTCATAGCTATGGTTGCTTCAAGACCACTGTGCGTTCTCGAGATATTTGGAAAACTATTAAATCGATTTGTTTTTGTTTTTGTGCTATAAAGTTTTTAAAAATTAATTAATCAAGCTCAAATTTCATATTTATTTTATATTTATGTTTATGCATCAACCCAAAAATTTGAAGCAAATCAAACAC
>NW_023461377.1:0-26484 GCF_013731165.1 Rhagoletis pomonella
TCATCTTCATCTTCATCTTCATCTTCATCTTCATCTTCATCTTCATCCTCATCTTCATCTTCATCTTCATCCAAGAATCATTCAAATTTCGGGACATTTTTTATAAAAATTTTTGTTTGAAATTATCTTGCACAAATACTTACGACTCGGGGGTGTGCGGTGAAATTTTTTGTTGTTTTTTTGTAATTGGGTGTGGTCTAATGTACATGTCTCTTCTTTTACTATATCGTCGGAGATACTGCAAAACGTTCTATGTCACTTATTACCTCTGGCACTTAATTGATATGTTATCTATATCTGATCGCTTCTGGCAATCGTTCATCTTATCAGCCAAAGGTAGACAGTTTTGTTATTCGTTTATTAGGGAGTAAGGACTTGCAAATGCATTCCGGTGCAAGTAAGAGGTACTAATGCCAAGGGTACTAATAGACATAGGTCGTTTTTCAGTATCACCGAAGATATGTTATTTTTGTTCATGGCATTAGAAATAGTTGGCCATATTAGCAATTGCCATTAGTTATCATGATGATCGTGGTAATGATGATTGTAATGACGAAATATTTGCATAATAGACACCACAAAACACACCGAAAGTGACATGGCTGTCAACACACACATAGAGGAAACAACAAAAACAATGGCAATAATAGAAAACTGCAGCAACATCAAAGTACTAAGTCATGCAATATGGCATGATTACAGGTGTGTAAGTATATATGTATGTACATAAATACCTATGAATTACCCATTTGTATAATAGTATGTGGGCTTATGGCTGCAGCAAACTAATATTTCGATTCAAATCTACAAACATACGAGTACAATAGATTTGAACATATGGCTGTACGCTTATGCGTTAATGTGTATAGGCAAACATTAAATTATTCGAATGCAAGTATGTACATTACACTAGGGTTGCCAGCTGTACTGTTATTTATAGTGTGTACTATTTTACAGTCTGTTGGAAAAAATATAGTATACAAAAAATTAACTTTTGATTTATATTAATTTAAATTTTTTTTTATGTTAAAATGTGCCAAAGGCTCCAAGAAATATATTTTTTTTATAAAAGAAATGCAAAAGAAAGCACAAAGATGTATACAAAAAAAAGTGTTTTTTCTTTTTGGATTAAATAAAACACTATATATATTTGAAGTGACGTACTATATTTCTTCAGATGTTTTTGAAAAAGTACTATAAATATCTAAGAAAATGTTGGCAACCCTATTGTACATATGTACAAATATACACAGAATTATTTGTTTTTGGATGGACATGTGTGCGAACACTTTTCTATTTACAATGCTATTATCGGCACTAATGTATTTTGTGGCAAGTGATTGGAAGCAAAATTCATCTGCATATACATACATACATACATATACATATGTACATACTTTATTTATTAACATATCAATGCCGCGGCAATGTATGGGCTGAGGTGAACCGAAGCGAGGGTGGTGAGCCAAACAACTGAAGGGATGTTGCCACACATTAGTACCTACTATATTTATCTGACTTTGTTTGTACGGGTGGCGGTGTATCGCTTACAGGCGGCTTGACAGCTGTTGTTATAGGGTTTTTGTTTTTGACACATCAAACATTTTGTTGCATTTTCGAACGGCGCGCTTTTGCGGATGCGGGCACTCAGTGACTGTTGTTGAACTAGTAGATATGTGAAACTCTTTATAATTTAAGTAGCTACGCGGGCACTTGTAATTCATTTGCATGCAGCGCACACATTTCTCGGTGGTTGTAGAAGTTTCATGCGCAGATAAGCAAATATAAAAGCGTATTCATACACAGCTAATCGCTAAGTGGAAATCTCAAGCAGTTGACCGCAGCAAATAGAAAGAGATATTTTATTGTAACTTAACTTTGAATATTTTTTATGGTCGTTTAGTACTAAAATTATTAACTTTAACACAAACAAGTAATAAAATAATTTTAGTTGACACAGAATTTCATAGACTGTATAGATACTTTTTTAATTTTTTAATTTTTTTTCACATTTACCTGAGAAAGAAATTTTGCTGAAATGTGGACGTCGAGCCTTTGCTCCGTTCCTCGCTCCATGACTAAGGCAGTACCTTTTAACATAATTCTAGGCAGTATAGGCCGCTAAAAACTTAACCGGGTGAACCCCTGTCGATGTGCCGGGTGGTAATGGACACTAAATACAAATAATTTCAGCACGATCTGCAAAGCTAAGGTCAGATATCGGTGAGAGATGATTAACCCTCTGCGACTGACATCGAAGGTTCGACATTTTTCCCTGAGCTTCAATAACATTGATCACTAAGAACGCCTATTTTTGGACATACGGTTGATTTATATGACTATTTCATTAAAGAGTACTTAAAATATTTATAGAATAGAGAATGTGCAGTTTAAATCGAAAAAAAGTTCATTAATAAATATCTAATACATATATATATTTTGATCTGGGAAATTTGTGTCTGAGAGACTACACTTCAGCATCGAAGCAGAGGGTTAAGCTCCAAAATAGGTTAATTCTATCGAAATGTTTTCTGGTCGTGGTAACAGAGGTATACTACGTATATTTTTTTAATTTCGCTAAAGGTTAACATACACCTAAGATGTGTGTAAAACATAATAAAAAATCTTTAAACAAAAATTTTGAATCACATGCAAATGAAGTTAAATATTTACTAACACACAAATTACCTAACAAGAACAATAGAAAAAAGAAGAAAACAACTCAAATTTAATTATCCATTACCGTTTTGTTTATTTACGACGAGTAAATTGAAATTAATTTTCCATTTTCTTCTAAACGAACCGAAAAAATTTCCAATTGCATACGCTTTGATCTTCACATGCCACAAATAGGCCGCTAATCGTGCCACAAATGGCGGAGATGGCAATAGTGGCAGGAGTAACAGCAGCAGCATTACAGGATGCAGCAGTCGCCGCAATGGTTGTTGTCTTTGCCACCAACACCACCCAGTCAGCTAGTAATTATGCGCTTTTAAAGCGTAAAACGCCACAGCAGCGTTCAAGTGGCAAGTGGCAAGACAAAAATAATTGAAAATAGAGAAAGAGGAAGATGTAGGAAAACACAAAGCCACACTTGAGCAACAAAAAAAACCGACAACTTGAAGAGTCGCACAGCAACGGTAACAGCCAGAGCGGCAGCAGCAGCAGCAGTAACAACAGCAATTGAAGAATTAGTAAGGTAAACATTTTTTTTTAAATGCTGCTAGTTGCCACTTCCCACACATGTGTGGTTGCCACATATTTACATATGTTGATTTGTTTGTATGTGACATGGACCGCAGTGAGTGTGCATTAAAATTGTTACTCGCCACAGTGTTATATGTGTACAATATTTGTTTGTTGGTTTTTATATGTACATACATACATATGTATGCATTCTCCAACTATAAAACTGAGAAAAAAAAACTATTCACTAATTACTTTCACCACACTTGAACTAGTTTATGCTGCCATCGTCCGCTTTGCTTTGCTCTGTGCCTTACCAGAGTGCTTTAAAAACTCGAATACATACATATGCACATAAATAGGTGGCTGTACACTTGTGACTCGAGTGCTAACAGCCGGTGGCCGCACAAAACTCTGTCCACCGGCAAACCTAACTACCTACTTTGCCGTTACTCACCATATTCAACGTTGTTGTAGACAGATAAGCACTCAGACTTATAGAACAAATTATATATACCCAGTGGGAATTACGAGCACGTAATAATACCTTATTAGCAACTTACTCTTCACCTGGCAGTCATTACCATTTCCCTGCCGAACGTCCCTTACTTTTACAAAGGCATGGCCGCCTTATGTAAGTAGGAATTTAGAATGTACATTTGGTATCAGACATACTTCTGAGCCGCTTTACAAAGTAAGTTACTAGTAATGCAGAGCAGTCGCTCGGAGTAGTTCGGTGCTTGGAAATAACTTCGGCTGCACGTTATTTTGCAACTGACAACGTAATGTGTCTTCGGAGGTGTTCATTTTGCCCTTTACTAGTAGATGACATTGGCCATGATGACAATTTTGGTACTAAAAACTGAAAGAAAACATGGCTTACCTCGCAAGGTGCTTACCTATTTTCCCAGTGGGTATCTGCATATACATATATACATACACATTAGGAATGTTAATACGGGGATCTCGGTATCCCGGCCGTTATAAGGTTCTAAAAATCGCTGAATTCATGGCAAATAATCTCGAGATTTTCGGAATTTGTAATTTGCACTGATGGCAATAATAGAAACTCATTTTATTGACCAGTATTGGCTCTATTTATTTATTTTTTTATTTAATAATTAATATTTTTTTATAAATGGTTAGTTCATTATACATATAACACCGCGCGATAGTAAATTTTAAACACAAATATCAATATATTCGTGGAACCATGGGCCAAATATAGTAAAATTGCGTTTTTAGTTTATCACTCTGACGTCAGTAATTCAAAAATGATTTGAAAAACTCAGAGAAGTGCGCTTAGAGAAGAAGTATGGGTATCAAATTAAAGAGGAAACCCTGTCGAATTTAAACAGATTCAAGTTTTTGGTGTAGAAGAACTGGTAAGTATAGAAAATGTCCTTTAAAAATTTTATTCTTGAAATTTCACAATATTTGTTTTTGAAAAAAATTATATATTAAGGACTTATATAAACTCGATAACATCTTCGAATTTCGTTCTTCTAACTTTATCAGCTTTATCATTCGTCCTTGTGAGTCCAAAAAAATTTTAATTTTTTTTAATTCTAAAGAAATTTCCTCTTGCATTTGGTACCCATATTTTGATGCTAAATTGCATTGAATTTTTTAAATAATTTTTGGAATTAATCATATCTTTGAAATAACAAAGTCCTTTAAAACAAATACTGGCGTCAGTGGACAAAAATAAAAACGCTACTTTAAATACAAAAAGTAGGTTGCAAACCCATTTATTTATTATTTATTTTATGGTAGGAGAGCTTCTCAAACAATATAGAAGCGATTTTTTCGATTTAAGTTGTTGAAAAGTAATGAATATCTAAATCCCGCTACTAATCCCGAAAATCCCGGGATCGGAAAAAGCTGAAAAATTAACATCCCATTAAAAAATTATTTTTTGCCATATAAATTAGATGGAAAACTTTGAGGGAACTAACTTCAAATATTAAAAATATGGGTATGTTTTTTTCTGCATAGAACAATCCTAGGGGGTGAGAGCATTAAAGTTCCAACTTTACTTTTTTTGGACCACCCCAATGTATATTCATAACCACTTTTGTAAAATACTTACAAGCGTATATGTACGTTTATATAAGTACATAAATGTACATATAAGCGTACTTATACACTACATTCACGCACGGCAGCTCATATTTGCATACATTTTCTTTCCTGTATTCTCTCTTCTCGCTCTTACCTCTTACCCTTTCAGCCAGCATCTATGTGCTTCTTCTTGCCGAACAAAGTTCAGCACTACTCGACCCCACCATGATTTGTCTCCATTTATATTCAAGTGTTTGGTGGCACTCTAAGAGGCTTCTTAGCATTTGCCCTGACCCAAACTTCTACTTACTAAATTAAGAATCGTTCAACGGTAAATGGAAAATGTCTTAGAATTTCTATTTGCATTAAAATGTATGCATGTCTGTAACCGTGAGAACTTGATCTAGATATTTGAAGAGTTTTTTTTTTGGTCTGAGTGTTTGCTTATTTGCTTGATTAAGGAGTCATGACATGACTGAAGCCTTCAAGCTTAAGATTGCCAAGCAAAAAGGTAATTCTTGTGGATTTAAAATTAATGGTCACTGCAGTTGTAAGATTTTTCTCAATAGTTTAAGTTAAATTAGGTATGGGTGGCTAACAAAAATACCTAGTTATCGTTAGAAGATATGGTGGAATATCGAGAAAGGGTTAGGAGCATCCGAATATTTTTCTTGTTTGGCGCCGTAATATCCCAAGCGAGTATACCCGTTTCTCTAAAAGCTGTTTCGGGAAAAACTGGGGGATGTCACCGCTTATCATTCACGGTATGTGGAAAGCACTGGATAAAATCAGCAATCTGAGAATAATGAAGCATCTATACTTATTCGTAAAAGTCGCAATAGGGGCCCCTTAGACTGAGGGTATCAAAATTGTGGAAGCAGACCAAGCAGGCGTAACGGAATCAAGGTCAATTTAGATGCCGAAACTGATTACCTCACGTCATCCTGGGATTTTAGTTTGAAGATTCCCAAACAATTTTCAACCAGGGAAGATTGGAAAGCTGCCCTCCTATCGGTAATTGATAGTATTTCCATCTACATCGATGGCTCAAAGATGGAAAAAGGAGTCCGCTCGGATCTGTACTCCAAAGATATTCAAATAAGGCAGTCTCATCGCCTGCCTTATAGCTGCAGTATCTTTGAGGCGGAGATCTTGGCCGAATAAAAGGCGGCTTTTCTCATATGGGATAGTAAGTCTCTGTCAGCAAACGTCACTTAATTCGTTGACAGCCAGGCGGCATTTAACTAGTCTGACAGACTTTATACTGACAGTATGGATTAACATCTGTTAGAAGGATGTGCCTCCCAGTGGCACTCACAGAGGGCATTCACAAATGAACAAAAGAACCAATTTGAGATTTTTTTAAGCGAAATTTTTGAAGCTTTTGGGGTGACTGTAAATATTATCCGATCGGAAAACGGCCTTATACGGTTCAATGTGATCATGTTACCCAAATTTCCGCACTATTAGAATTTCTAAATCGAAATTAATGTTTTCGGGCCTCGCTAATACACACGAGAAGAAGGTGTCCGTAAGCCTTCCAGGTCTTTGGCGCATCCAGACAGCGCTTCTAATGATACTTTACCGAAAACGTCCATAGTCTCGATTGTCCCAAAAAAAGTGTGAGTTGCAGAATTCGGGGTGTAGGACATTTTCAAAGGAACTTCGATATGTTGGGTCTCAAAACTGATGCCCAACGACCAATAGTTTGTAACCTTATTCTACTGGTTCAACTTGTGAAATCCGGAATCTCAGAGCGACTTGTATACAGTATATTTTGCTTAGCTGCCCATCCTTCATTGCACGAAAAACTTGTGCACTTAACCGAAAGAAGCACTTAAGCGAATTTTCTTTACTACTTCAATGAGGAAGGTATCCGAATCCCTATGAAACCAAATAATGAAGGAGCACTTACCACGTAGAAATTACTGCAAGCGAAATTTTTACCGAATGGTATCTAATTATCTATATAACTACATTAATTGATAGCCATTTTCGTTGTTCTGCGAGATGAGCAAAATAAATAAAAGCTTGTAAAATTAGGTAATTGTAGGGCCAGTGCAGGTAAACCTAATACTTTCTTTGATAGTTAATAATAGTTGCACAATTTTTAAGGCAGGTATCGCCAATGTGCAGGTATGTTGAATGCATCTATCGGAGGAGTTTCTTTATAAATGTTAAAAATAATGCCGCTAGTGCGAATTTTAGGGTAGGTATCTTAAATGTGCACTTAAGCATAAAGGCAGCAAAGCAAAATATACTGTAGTTGAAATCTATTCCATACGACATTCCCCAACCTGTTTCGATGTATCTAGCATATCTCTCTACGAAGTGAGCTGCCAAGTTGTGGTCCAATTCAATTTCCACAATCTAATAGCCACGTCGAACCCATCTCTGCCTAGGGCAACTCTGAGCGCTAAGACTTTTAACGTGGATAGAGAGTGAATCTCATTAAAGCAAGTTTCAATGAAAAGGACAACATTATCCCGTGTGAGACCCTCAGCTTTTGATGAGGACGAGGGCTGACATAACCGCCATCACATAAATACGATAGACGGGGCAAAGTAAGAAATGCTTTGCAATATTTACTACAGCGACAGGAAAATGCAATGCTAGATTTTTGGTGCGAAAGAGACCTTTTCGTCGAGTAATGTCACTCACCTCTGTGATATAGCTTGTCGCCAAAAACTGCATGAAACAAGATTCTTACACAATACGTTCTTTTACGGTCATATCAGACGGGAAGAGATGGACACTCCACTCCAGTCAAAGGTGCATCTCAAACAAAAAAATTGTGACTAAGAATGCTATGAAGATTCGATATTTGAAGTCCCATAGTTGCATTTTGGGTGACTTCTGTGAGTGATTGCCAGGAGGACGCACATTTTTCCAACCAAGGTAGCTTTACAAAGAGAAAAGAAGGGCGGAAAATTAATTAATGGGTATACTAAATGAGCAAGAGGATGTCGAAAAGGTCCAGCTCCGATATCTCTGTCAAACTGCCCAAGAAGCGTGACCCTAAGTGTTTGAGGGATCAAGTGAATTGGTTTGAGATGTACCTAGATTCGATATCGCTTCTTATCACTATACATTTTAGACACGGCAAAGTATGTACAAAGATTTATTGCTGTTCTCTCAACTTTACACTGCCTCACATATCATTCCTTTTAAAGCGAAAAATCACAAAAAAAAACACTGCTAATTAAATTCGCTTAAACTTAATTAAGAACCGAAAGCAAATTAAGCAAACACTTAAGCCTCCACGCTTTCAAAATCCTCAAAACAGCAAAATACGCTGGGTTAATAACCCCATTCGACAAGCGTAATAATTTAATTTAGAAGTTGAACAAAAAATTCTATCAAGAAAAAACTCATTAAAGTCAGCATATGCAACATAGCTTTGCCACATACTTTTGCAGGCGCTGTGGTGGTAGAACGTTCATAAAAAATTTGTATGAAAATAAAAGAATTGAATAAAAATTTCAAAGAAAGTTTGCGAGGGAATAACAAAGAATGCCATATAGAGGGAATGTGCAGAAGGCAAAAGGCAACGGAAGCGCCACGATAGCAGGCAAATGCGTGTGCGAGTGAGTGAAGTGAGAGAGTTAATAACAAGTCAATTAAAAGATGTTAAGCATGATTTATGCATTTTTAAGGAAACAGGCAAAAAAAGTGGGTAGGGTTGAATGAGGGATATTACAAAAGAAGGAAAAGTGGCAACAATGAGCATGAAAGGCATAAAAAGCGCGAATGTAAAAAAAAAGTTTTAAAAACTCAGTGAATGATAGGTGAGCAGGGAGGACTCCTCTGTCAGAGCAAGAAAATGACGATGGCTAATCGCTTTGTACGTGCGCGTGTGTGTTAGTGTAAAAAGGACATGCTTATCATGAAGCAGCTGAGCGCAAAGCAAAACAAGAAAAGGCAAAGGGTGCGAGGATAGGGAATAGCTGCTTTCAACATATGCGTGCAACATTTGTGGTTAGCATTCAAAAATATGCTCGACACCCCTAACAACAGCGCTGTAGCACCAACATACCTTTTTGCGGCACCAACAACCCACATGCACGCGCAGTCAAACTCACACCGATGCCTTGGCAATGATTAATCAGCAGAAAAGTCGGTAGAAAATACAGCTGAGAGCTCGCACGTAGAATGATTAAGCATTTTATGTTGTATGTTTACATAAAAGTAGTAAGAGCGTATAAAAATATAAATAAAAAAGTAATAAAAAGGGCGTAAAATACACTTGGATGGGGGGGTGGTTGATAAGCATAGAACGATAAAACAAACCCTAAATGGGGTGAGGCGCGCTTCAAGTAGACATACAAAAAAGATATTAACGAAGATATATCTGCTGTTATTTATTTAAACAAAATATATACATTTGACCAAAATTCATTGTGCACAATGTCTGCTTTAAAAAAGGTAAGCCTAATGAAACCTCAATACCCGTATCATTATCAGTCACACTATCTTACCTATGCAAACAATGGCGGAAAATGCCACAAACTAGGGAATCATACTTTTTTACCCCAGAATGTTTTGATAAGTCACGGTGGCGGTTAGTTCGGCATACATACCTACATATGTAGGTACTTGTTTAAAATATTTTTGTTAGGTAATTTGAATGCCAAAAAAATATTTTGCCTCGAGCATGACTGCGAACAAAAGTGAGAAGCAGAGAAAAAAAAAATAAATACCAAATAAGTAAGACCAATGCCAAGGCGCTAAATTACAATGACGAGGCGCGATTTTTATCAGCGTTTTAAAAAATTTAAAATATTGCCGTTTTTATTATATGAAATATGAATAACGTAGTTTTTAGGGTATAAAATCTGACTTTTTGGAGATTTTTGATTCAATGACATAGGTCTTCAAAAGAAAAACAGATTGCTTTATAGTCCGAAAAAGTAATGCAAACATCGAAAACGGCATTATCTAATTTTTAAATTTGTTTCCACGACTGAAACGATTATTTAACTTTTTAATATGAAAAGAAATATTTGAGTCTACAAATCACTTACAAGAATTTCAGCGGCGCTCAATATGCTTACCGCAAAGGTAAATGCGTTGAAATACCTTCGTACTCTCTGACTTGGTATATATGATCTACTTCTTGGTTGGTGAAGAATAACATCCGTTAATTTTTCTCCGAGTTATCAATATCATGTGTAGAAGAATAGCCAATGGCTCATTTGGAATCGCTGAAGTAAGAATAACGGTTGCACAAAGTTCTCGGGAATTTAGCTGATCTAGTTCAGAGACGGGCAAAGTGGCTCCCAGGAGCCTTTTGCACTTGGGAGCCGGCTTGGCACATTTAGGTGCTAGATGAGGGATAGCATAAAAAGCTAGCATGAAGGAGGAAGAAGAGCATATTAGAATTTCTTGTAGTCCGACTCTCATTACTAATATGTATTTTTGATATCCCCTTTACCCTGAGAATTGGTTTACATCTTGCATACCACTTGCGGGCTCTTTGACTGCTTTAAGAACCAAAAATCTGTCCAACCCTGATCTAGTTGATCTCTTGAGGAGTACAATGGGGTATAAACGCTGTTCTGGGTATTCAGTTACAGTTGCACGTCTATACTCAATACCGAGTTTGGGTTCCAATTCAAATGGAGCCTTGGGTTACGACAGAAAGAGGGGTGGGACCACTGCGACGTATTCGGTTTAAGGGCTTACAGAAGTGGCAAGGGGCTCCCTATATACATAAATGTGTGTTCGGTTAAGAAACCACCCCCTCCCAGCAAAGGGTTGTGCGTCGGGTTCGGAACCTGCCACTTAGAAACCCTTTCCAGTAAATGAGCAAAAAGAAGTTGATCTCGACTGTCAGTGATGTACTGCAATTTTCACTAAATGGCCTGGCAAGGTGGGCAGAAAGGAATTATCTAAGGGTGATCTCACCATATCCTTCCGTAACTGAATTCTGCATGTCTAAAATTATCAAAAGTTGCAAAAACGTTGGTGGTTCTTCAAGGCTAAAAATGGAATATTGAATCGTAGAGAAGGAAAGCGCTCAATGCCCTCTACTCGTGCATGAGTACAATTGAAAAGGACTAGGGACTCTGATGGCAGATAATACATTGGTAGTAAAACCTTTTCCCACCCCTGGTGACATCAAAGCCTATCTAAGCAACCTACAAAGGTTGCAACTTGTAGCACGTCTATATACAATACAACGGCAGCAATTCGCTCGACGTCTCAGTTAGCAGAAATACCTCGAATATTCTATCTAGGGACATCTAGGTGAAAAGTGCCGGGTGCTCTGAGACTAAAGGCGTCTAACAGGCTGCGAAGAAGTGGCAGCTGCCATGCCATTTTCCTGAAAGCACTTTTTGGAAACATTTTTCGTTTAAAGCCACGACGAGATCCCAATCTTCGCAGGTGTCTCCAAAATGGCTATAGGAACAGCATCTGGCTTCTTCTCCCATAAGCTGTCTATGAAAAGGGCTATAGCTTTTTAGATTACTGTAACAGAGACTAATATTTCGGGTTCGCTAAGACCACTAGTTGATATACGAAGAAGGGAGAATTTACTAAGTCTTTCAAATCCGAATGCTGGGCTTCGCACGGCAATAGTAACGAGTAACTTTAACGGTTTCTGTAGAAACTGCTGTGCAGAAGGCGCCTCAAATCTTGAAAGCCACTTCTCTGGGAACTTAAAGACCTTTTGAAAAACTTATCGCAATTAGCCAGATAACTAATTCCCTATCACCTCAACTAACTAAATATATACATTGTTTGCTAGGGACACATTCTAACTATCAACGAAATTTGTGGAAATTATCATAGTAATTGCTCGATTTGCATTTTCAATTCCATTGACTGCTCAATCAGATAATTTAGGGCTACTGGCAAGTAATATTTTTTATATTTTTTATGCGCCAAGTCCCGTTAGCAAGTTGCATATTTTGCTTGACTAAATTTAATAACAGCTACAAATTAGTAGTTTATCATGCATTTTATGGGCGTTTTAGATTCACAGATACTTGTAGCTTTGTTGTGTGTCTGAGAAAATATCGCCTTACATAGTTTTCCTTCTCATTTGTTTTTGGTTTTTTGTTGAAACTTTCAAATAGTTTTGCATTAATTTGACATTTTTATCGCATGTTTTGTGTCGCTGCCACAAGTAATTGGCGTTTGCTGACATTTCCATTTATGACACAAGCAATTGTTGTCAAGCAATGTTATTTAGGTGATGGCCGTGGGCATACAAAAATGCAGCCAGCAGACAATTGGACACATACAGACGCACATATGTGTGCACATGTGCGCGCCAAAATTTTTGGTGGTAATTAACAATTATTCACGACTGAAAAGATTTGGGCGTCTGAGACGGAGGCGAATTTTAAAATATGGATTTTGGGAAAAAATTACATAAACGGAGGAAATTAAGAAAATAAAGTTTGGGACTGAAATGGAAAATATAAAAAATTAAATAAAGTCATATAAAATGAAATATGAAAAAGAGTTAAATAAAATAAAATATATATACTGAAAATTATAATTGAGTAATATGTTATAAAGTAAAATAAAATATACAAAAAATTAACAAAATAATATAAAGAAAATTTAACAAAATTTAATTTAACGAAATGAAATAAAAATAAAACTAAGAAAATCGAAAGAAAAAACAAGAACAAATACCAAAAATTAAATTTTATTAAGCAAATTGTAAAATATAGAATAAAACAAATCAAAATTAATCAATTTGAAATTAAACAACAAGAGAATAAAAAAATAAGAAACATTTCAAAAAATAAAAAATAAGTAAAAAAATGTATATATAAAAATTAAATTTAAATAAAATAAAATAAAATAAGATGAAATAAAATAAAACAAAATAAAATAAAATAAACCGAAATACATTGAAATTAAATCAAATAAAAAATTAAAAAAGAGAACAACAAAATAATAAATAAAATGGTTAAATTTAGTTAAACATTTTTAACTAAAATACAAGAAAATGCAAAATAAAAATTAAATTGAATTAAATAAATTAAAAAAAGGAAACAAACAAATTTTAAATGAAAATATTAACAAAAATAGAATATGTAAAATAACAAAAAATAAAAAAATATAAAATAAAACGAAATGAAAAAATAAAACATAAGGAAATTTAGAAAAATGTTACAAAGGATATAAAGAATAACTAAACCAAAATAAAACAAAAAATTTCAAAAATAAATCAATAAAATAAAAAAAATTCTAAAATAATAAAATAAAATATAAGGATAAAAGAGATAAAAAAAATTAAAGAAAAAACAAATGGGTTATTCACGAAGTCAATTTACGTGTCATAAGTCATAAAATGTTGCAGTAGCGTGGAAGTTTTCTTGTTGGAAAGGAACTAAGGTAATACCATTTTAAATGTATGACTTTATGACTTATCACACTTCATGAAACTTTGTGAGTTCCCAATATGTAAAAATCGAGTTTAAATGCTTAATTTATAAAAAAGCATACATATGTATTTGTTTTCGTCTCAAAATTATTACAAAATGAAATAAAAATATATATATCGTCGTTTAAAGTACAAAACCGCGTATCGTCATTCTACAAAACCGCGTAACTGACATTGGCTGCCAAAAATTGGATTTGCTCACACAAGCTCTTGGCTCAATCCTTATCCATTCGTCCTGAAATATACTAGCCAGAAATGTGATTACTTTATAAAAAAGAGAACAATTTTGAAATATGAGTATTTTTGCTCTAGAAAATAATTTCTACAACTTCACATACGCGGTTTTGCATTTTGCTGATACGCGGTTTTGCACTTTAAACGACGATATGTATATGTATTTCGATACCTGAGTGGAAGATCGACCTAAATCGGCAGCCAGTTCGAAAATGCCCTATCTCAGAAAACTTTTCAAGAACGCCCTATTTCAGAATTTTATTGAAAAACACCCTATCTCATAGTTTGGTTGAAGAACGCCGCATTTCAAAAACCGGCTCTAAAAAGCGCCCTATCTCAGATCATTTTCAATATATTTTCATTTGAGACAGGCCATTTTTGAACCGAATTCTGAGATAGGGTGGTTTTCAATCAAATTCTGAAATAAGGTATTCGTGAAAAGTTTGCGTACTGGCTGCCGAGATAGGTCGATCTGCCACTCAGGTGTCGATTTGTAGCTAAGTAAATTCAAAACTACACATTTAATTCCCAAAATCTATTAGTTAGCAGAATTTTCATTCAATTTGTGTTTTTATTTTTCACGAATAATTTGAGATCATAAAATATGCAAAAATCCTAAGTAATTCCAATTAACTCGCGAAAATTGTCAAAATTTGTGGCGCTGTGTTTTATGCCTGCCAGTCAGTGTCGCCTTTGAGTTATTGCGCCGATTAGCGATTTTCAATTCACACAAATAAATAATGCATGCATTGTAGCTCGCCACGCCCACAGCCATGTGCAACGCCGACTTATCTACATACTTATGTTTATATGTATTTGCTGCATATTAATGCCGACAAGTTGCAACAATATTTGCATTTTTTATTCACTTCGATTTGTGCGCTGCAGCTGCTGCAGGAATTTGTGGCGTGGCGTGGAGCGACCAGGACCGACGCCTTGGCAAAAGGAAGTTGAAGAAAAATATAGAGAAAATATTGAAAAAAAAAACAAACAAATATTTTTCATTGTTGTTGCTTTTGTTGCATTCATTTTCTTGGGAATATTCAGTACTCTGTGCATGAATTTTTTTATTTATTTTTGTTGAATAGGTTGAACCATTAAAGTGCATCCGCCGCTTAGCCAATTGCAGCAGACAAGCCATTTACATACATGTGTACATATATAAGTATACTAAAAATAATTGTGTATGCTTGTAAGTTTGCTCTCTATACACCTCTTCAAATCCACACAGGTGCATACAAATTGCACATGATCTAGCCGACCACTTTATGCCACAATAGCGCTTCACATATTCCCCCCTTTGGTCTACACTAAATTCCTCTCTTCTTCTTTGCCTCAGCTTCGCGCCAGCCCTTCCTATCGCTCACTCCGTTCACTTTATCCGCTTACCACTTCTCCAGTGCTTTTTAGGAAAATTATTATTCAGGCGACAATGTGACACTGACAGCGACACAGCGGGCGCGCGATGCTGATAACTCACGTTGCCACAGCCGTTTCACAGTCACACACGCGCATCGTACTCGTACAAAGCTTCGATTTTCGTAGGCAACTGTATAGCAGGTGGCAAGTTGTCTAGTTGTTGTTGTTCGTCTTGCTTTTTTTACCTCTTTCAAATGCCACACTTTTCTATTTTGCTGTTGGCTTTGGTATTTTGTTTGCTTGCCAAGATTAATGAATGGTTATTGGCAACGACAATTTGTTTTGTTTTTGTGTTTGGTGGTTTGCTTAATGTCGCTCGCTTTTTGTTGGCCCACACATTTTCGATTTTCTATTGACAGCAATTCGACGTGGTCCTTTGAAATATGCGAAAATTAATGAGTGCAATTATCGCCACGAATATGTAAATTCACACCTCGCTTGCCAGATATCAAGACGTTCGCGAGCCAAGTGGGCGCTGAAGCTGGTTTAACCCTCTTACGAATATAAGCCTACATTTAATTGGAAAATCTTAGGATTTTAATATAAAATGTTACTCTTAAATAAAATACAAAAATAAAAAAATGCTCATATAAAAAAAAAAAATCAACACAAAAAATACTACTTTTATACTTCAAAACATGATACAAAAAAGAATGCCGCGCTTAGAAAAATAACCCTAATCTGCCCAACTCCGGCTACACGGTATTTTTTACAAAAACGTGCATATTTCACACCGAATTTATTAACAATTTAGTGTTCGAAAATTTTAAATCTTTATTTTAAATCAAACTTTAATCCTTTGATCGCAGGCGTATGTTCACATTTTTTTATTTGGGATATGCGTGTGAACACAATAACCCAAAATCATTGGACAAATAACCGAACCATACCCAACAAAGGACCGTTTGCTTGTTCAAATTTCGATTATAAGAACGAAATGCTTTAAATAAACCAAAAATTAATAATGAAATTTGAAGGATTTTAGATATTGGATATGGTAGCACGAAATGTCACAATTTGTTTAATTGTCAGGTTGTTAATATGGCGACGAAAAAGTGACAATGGAACTACCTTCTTTTTTGTATCATGCTTCAAAATATCACAAACTTCAACCAAAATATTTTTTTTTTTAACAAATTTTATTGAGCTAGAGACCGTTTTTATGAACACATTTTTTGGAAAACAAAGAATTAAAGAAATTTTCAGTAATCTTATAATTACTTCCAACATTTTTTTCTTTTTTGCTATTTAATTTTTTCCAAATAAGCAATTGGTTAAATTAAATTCTTTAAAGTTTTGGTATACATTTTTTAATTATTTTTCCTACGTTGTTTTTCGTAAGCAGTCTTTAAATAATACGTATGTAGTTTTTCTCCTCAATTTATTCTTTCCCAAGAAAACAAGAAAAGTATTACTTTTTTTGGTATTCGATTTTTTAAGAACCAAACGCTTTTAACGTGGGCCTGGTCAAGCTGACTTTGCTTCTGTTGGTGGATGGGGATCACTGATGGGTTTAGAATTGACAAGTCTTTCTCAGCGATTCTTAAGTTTGATTTGGGGCTAATGCTAGCCAACTAGGTAGACAACAAGGCCCATCGTAGTGCGAATAGGATATCCTGTTTTGCACAGCAGCTTATTGTCATAACTGATTGATTTCTTTCTTCTAATTTCACTATTTTAGTTACAGTTCTTTAATCTGTTATCACATTGGGAATATCATTTATTGTCACAGCCTTGGAGAGTGCTTCCAAAAATCGTTTACTCCAATGTTTCTTGAAATACGTGAGTAAGGATATATTTAGTGGGTTGCCTTAAGTCTTCGACGAGATGGTTCTCCGGGCGACTGTTCTTTTCTTCTAATAAATTTATTATGTAGTCACATAAGGGATTGTATAGTTTTTATTATAGAAAATTGTTTTTTTTCCATCCCACTAATTTTCTTAGGCTTTGGCGAAATCCTGAATCTATATGAGTCCCACAAAGAAGTGTCTACTAACCCAAACTAAGCTATTGAGTCAAATGATAAGCAAGATAACTTTTAAAATCAAACCTCGTATACTGTCGCAGTTGGAAAGCCATCACCTACATAGATATTTTTCAAGTGAAGTATATTGGTTTTATTTTTTATTTTTTTGTTATATCTCAGCGACTGTTGGTTTTGTGAAGTTTTCGGAGTAGAGTTAAGTTCTTTTATTTTGCTTTTTCATCAATCGATTTTCAAGTTTTTTTTTTCGTTATCTCAATTGATGCATGTGTCCAGCAAAAACCTTTCATATATTTGTTTCTGTTTCCTATGCCTCTTACGTCTAACGTCGTCTAACAAGCGTGCGGCTGCCCTTTAGCAAATATTTACGCCCAAACGCAATTACAAGTACGTGTCCTTTCACAACACACGGTTCTATAAGCCTCACAAAATTACTCTATATGTATCTAGTTGCTTTGTCTGACTGCCGGCAATTGAGCGTAATTTTCAAAAATACCACAATAACATACATCACAAAGAGCCGGAAAAGAAGGCAAAAAATATATGTAGAAGAAGCTGAAGCAATGTATTGCAAGAGCATGCAATAATTTGTGTTGCGCACAAGCGAATTGCATGTGGCGTGCAACTCAATCAGCAAAATTTGTGAAAATAAAAATAAAAGAAAGAATAGAAATGAGGGCAAAAGGGAAATGAAATGAGAAAAAGGGCAAAGCAACGCCGAAATTCGTATATCAAAGCGGCGAAAGGAGGCCGCAACAACGAAAATTGTTGCACATAAAACAAAAGCGTAGTGAAGGGGATTAGCGAAATGCAACCGTATAGTTTGTTTTGTTGTAAATTTGTAGCAAAATTTGTTCCACAACAACAATGCGCATGCAACAAATAATAATAACAACAACAAAAAAAAAAAAAAAAAAAACACATTCCCCAGCTGTTGAATACAACTTCACATTTGCTGCCGCCGCAACAGCAAGAGTTAGTACTTAGTTACAACTTAAGTTGCTGCTGCTTAACATCTGTGTTTGCAGCAATTTGTGGCAACAAACTCGCACAACACACTCTCTCAGCGGCAATCGCCACAAAAATAACCGCAAATAACAGAAAATGGGCTGCAAATCAGCAGAAAAAATCGAAGAAAAAAAAACTTGCTGCCACATGCAACATGGCTGCCGCCAAACTACCAAAACCAATTGTGCGCGTGTTGCGTTTGTTGACTATCCGCTGCGCGATGCCACAATGGAACGTGTTTCCCTCCCAGGCAGCCAGTACCAGCAGCAAATTGTGGGGCAACACACAAACGTGACAAACCGATGTGCAAGCGTGTATGCGTGTGTGTGTGCCACAAAAAATCGAAATTGCAATGGAAATTGACGTAGCTTAAAAGTAGTAAATAGCGCAAGAAAAAAATGAAAGAAAAAAGTGAAAAAGCGCAGCGGCAACACAATGTGGCACGTACACACACACACACACACACACACACACACACACACACACGCCAAAATGTGTCTTTGAATCAGACCAAATAAATGTATTCGCGCTGCCATTTGCTTTTGCCACACAAACAACGTCCAAATTCTGTTCGTTTGTCTGCTGTCTGGCTGGGTATCTGGCTGTCTGACTATCTGCTTGCTGCGCCACTCACATGTGCCACAAAAGGCTAGTTAGTCAGCGCCTCTATTTGCTGTTTGCTTGCTGCGGCGCCGACTATGACAACAACACCAACAAAAATGCCAACCGCAATTGCAACATTTGCAATAAATATTATTTCTCAAATTGCATTGTAATGCGAGCGCGCGGAAGAAAACTAAAATTCATGGTACTCTGCGGTAAATAGCAGCGAAAAAATTACTTGCCACAATCACTGGCCGCACTATCACTCTGCTTTTGCCTTTTCTTTTTTTGCATCTATTTCATTTTCCCCTGCTATCTATTGAATTGCCAGTTAGTCGCATTGATTCGTGTAAATTACCTCGCATTAATAAGCCACGCGTGCGACAGCTAAAATGGCCACAATCTGCCACATTGTTGTCTGGCTAACTGTGCATGGGCTTTTTCCTCCGCCAGGCAGCACTTGGCAACGCGGCTTCGGCTCGCATTAGGCGTTTAGTCATGCTGTCACATGCCGCAAGCTGATTTTGAGTCTATTAAAAAAAAAAAATACTTGTTAGGCATGTGCGTTGCAAGTGCAGAAAATTGTGGCAGAAGAGGAAAACAAATTCGTTTGACTTGTTGGTTGGGATAAATAAAACCAATAAAGGCGGAGTCGATGGACTGTACGAGCGTACATTTATTTCTGTATCAACTCACCTTGCTTGGAACCATTGCTGTTAAATCCATTGAACTAATCGATGTCCTAAGTGGCCGTTCTTTATTGATCGAACAGATCGATTCGGGGAAATCACGTCAAGGATCATCCCAAAACTTCAAACAGCTTCGGAGAAATGCCTTGCTATAACAGTAAATCCTTTAACTATTTTCAAAATATCTGCTTAGTGCATGGGAGTCTAAGCTATTTTGGACGGTGTTACTTAATTTATACAGCCTTTAGACAAGCAAGCTTATGCGGAACACCTACTGTAACAGTAATTATAACTCTGCCCAGAGTCAACCATTTTCAGCGACAGAGCGCTAAAGTCAAAATAGCCTTGCTTATGGGTCAGTAAACCAAACTTAGGACCATCATTATCATCAAAACATTAACCCAACAAACTTTTCAAGTTGTGCTACTATTAGGTACGGGTGCTATGTAAAAAACTGTATTAGACTGTTATGCTAGCAAAGCTTTAGACATTCCATAAATAATAAAATCGTTTTTTTTCCACAACGACATTTATCACAACGCCGTCTTAATTGGAGGAACATCTCTGGGGTGTTTCGGTACAAACAAAGATTTTGAAAGAGATGAATACCTATCTGATTTATCTTATAAATTAAATTAAATTAAAAATTTCAAACATGTGGCAACCTTCACAAAAATATTTTCGGCTGTGAGCCTATTCAAACCTCGTTCTTTTGACAGCTATAATGCAATATTTACTTTATTTTATTAATTTACTTAAGCTGCAACTTTCAAATAGGTGGCAACTCTCTGATTTTCTCTCTTTATATATTTTAAGTTGGACCTCTAGCAATACTTCGGGGAAAACTGCATTCAATTCCAGGCATTAGTTTTCGAGTGATGCGCGTACAAACATACAGACAGACAGACAGACAAATATTCTAAAAATTGTCGATTTGGATTCTGTTACTCTAATAATAAAACGAAAATGACTAGGGCTGTGCGATTAATTGATTACTCAAAATTTTAATTAATCATAAAGTAAATAACTCAATTATTCGATTAATTGGAAATTATGATTACTCAAAAGTTCAGTTACTCGAGTAAGCAAGATTTTTGATTAACCAAAAAAAAAATATTTGAGTAAGTTGCTTTATGATTAATCAACATTTCGAGTAAAATGAGTAATCAACATTTCTTTACATACGTATAAAGTAGTTATAGCGCCTTGAAACTTTGAAAACAACGTCTCTGTTTTCAAAAATTAAAACGAAATTTTTTTTTCATATACAGAATGTAAAAAAGAAAATAAGCGTTTTTGCAAAGCAAACTCTTTTTAACGAGCAAAATTATTATTTTTTGAGTAATCATATTTCAAGTAACTCGATTAATCATCGTTTTGAGTAATCAAAATTACTCGAGTAATTGATTAACCGAATAATTGATTAACCAACTGGGTCGAGTAATCGAATAATCGCACAGCCCTAAAAATTACCCAATTCCAAAAAAGAAATGGGGACTTAAACTAGAGAACGTACCCTAGATTCATAAATTGATAAATTTTCGGTAGGAAAAAATTCACAAAAATGGTGAGGGCTCGCTACGCTCTACACTGAGGGAAATAATGCATAGTAAAAATGAATACTTTATATTTGATTATCATTTAAAAATGTTCGTATTTAAAAATAATATTTTCATACAAAATTTATTACGCAAGTATTTGACTGATGTATATGTACATACGCACCCCAAGCATGCAGAGCGCCGCTCTGAGAACGGTGACAACACATACATACATGGTACAAATCACGTGCTGTGGTGTTGATGGATATTCAACATTTGAAAGCAAATTTATATGCCTGGGTGTAGCTGAGTGCGCAATGATGCTTGCGACAAGTTGATGATATCCGGAGATGGTCGGGTTCGAATTCCACTGCAGGCAACATGCAAATTAATTCACTTCGCGGATGATTTTTCAGTATGAACGCGGTCATTTTAATATGCGCGTAATTGAATTGAATATTTGCCAATATACAGTACTTTCGTTGACGTTTATAGTAAGATCAATTACGTTTCTATTTGATTTTAATATTTTTTTCCCTCAGTGTATACTAACTAGAGCTCTTGAAACTCTTTTCGATCTCCTTCCTGTAGACCTTTTGTGGTAAGCCAAAAGAAGAAGAACCAACTTGTAGATTAGCTAGATACATCTGGCCTAGGTTGGATAATGCGAGGTCTAGGGCCCTTATATTCTTGTGGCGTCCCCGACTTAGGCGGGCTGTCACTAGCCACTGCTTTATAGGCGCGCATATCAGTGGAATGGAATTTCTAGCAAACGGCTACTGGTGTAGCTGTAGAGTTGACGAGAAGATTATAAATAAATGTCAAATACTTGTTCTGCCACTGGTCCGCCAAACTGAGACGACCATACATCTATCGGTAGATACATGTTTACGATATAATAAACTTTGATGCGGCGAAGGATTGCGATTTGCAACGTTTTAAAAAACTTTCTATTGTAATCAGCTACGAGTCGTGTGCTTTTGACAACGCCTGCAATGCTCGTTTTAAACAGTATTTAGAGTACTTTCTATTTCCAATTACTTACTCTCATACTCGTGTAGCGATCATAAAGCCTTAAGTTATTTTATTTAATTTATTTACATTTTTTTAATTATAAATTTAAGATTAAATTTATTTATCTTCATCTTGCTTGTTTGCTTTGTAATTAATTTATTACAATTTTTTGCATTTATTGAAAAATCTTTCATAAATTTTGCATCCATTTTTTCCGCGGCCAGCTTCTACTCATTTACACTGAATATTTTTGCGAATATTTTCAATCAAAGATAATTTTTTATTCCCGCAGACATCCGCTTGTAAAATTTTCCAATTTCAAATAAATAAATAAAAATACCTTTTAAATGCAATTATTGTTTATCCATATACATATATAGTATGTCTGTATGTACATATGTTTGCTTATTCCCAATTAAATGATTGTAATCAGATGATTTCCATCAAAACGCGTAGTAATGCTCCGCATTTAATTAACTCATCAAATATTGACTGCAAATTAAAAGTGAAAATATGAATTCGTTTGGCCAATTGGCATTTAAAATCTTAGCGCATGGTGGTCGATAATACACGCACAAGCTTACATATGTACTTACAGTAGCGGAAACATAAATGGGGACGCGACATTTGAACAAGTTTTGGCTATTTTTATTTTGCTTATTTAGTTTTTATTATTTTTTTTTATGAAAATATAGCTCACAACAAAACAACAAAAAATAATAGATTGCCGATTACACAATTTGTTAGCCGAGGTTCTCCTCCGATTAGTGGCGCGTGCGTTATGGCTATCACACAAATGGGATGAACCTACAGTTTTACGCTGACTCCGAACGACGACTAAATTTTTAGGAGAAGCTGTTTTTAATGACAGAAATACACCCGCAGGTTTGCCATTGCTTGCCGAGTGGTGACCGCTATTAGAAAAAACTTTGTATTTTCTTTTGTTTTTGGTGCTAGTCGGAAACTATGTTCTAAGCACTGTAGATTGCTTGAGCGCACTTTTAACCATTACAACACAGCGACCACCTAGCTAACCAAAACCAAGCCCGCAGTTGAAACCTTTTTTGCACTTTGTTATATGTATTAAAATTTAATGGGGTAAAAAACTGCATTCCTAAATTTCATTCTTCTGAAATTTAGATGAACATTTGTTGGAATACGTCGAATTTTTATAAATCTTGTACAAAGTTTGAAATTTTTACTTACTAGGTTTTTGTTACGAAAAATAGCCAAAGGTATTAAAATGCAGCGTCCCTATTTGTCTACCCGCCACCTTACATATGTATGTATATGTATGTGTATGAGAGTATTTATATTTATTAAAACCGAAACTGACAGCAAAATTTTTATCGATTCATTTGTGGTTTTAACTGCGCCAATTTGCATTAAAATTTTAATTTTCTGTTGTTTTCATAAAAAAAAAAAATTGTATTATTTTTTCGTTGCAGTGAAATTGTGAAAAAACGTTCGAACTCTCGTAAAATAGCTCTGGCGTAAATTCTGGGACGAAATCTGCCTATGCTTCTTCTTTTTTTGTTTATTGAACTTTGCTTTCATTAATTTATTTTCATATAATTGTCACTTACATGTATCTTTATATGTAAGGGAAAGTGAAAAAGGATCCAACGGTCGAAAAAAACTATAGTAAATGCTACTTACTTGTCCAAACAACAAATTACAGCTTTCTCGCTGTATTTGTTTTTTTTTTTACAAATTCACTTTAAATATGAATACACTCTGATCCAAGTTTTGTTAAGGCGTCTCATGAGGTCTCGAAGTTAAATGCTATTCAAGTGATGTACTTCTAAGTACGGTGATCCCAGGAAGCGAAGTCTGGGCCTAATAAGGGCTTCAAAGGCCTTGCTCTTTCTTGTTTTTCGTGACGCAACATTAATTTTCTGCCAGCTTCCACTGCCAGCTTTGTCTAGATTCAATTGGTAATAATTTCTCCATAGCAGAACAATTAATCATACTGGTCCTAAGGATCCCTGTGCACTTCCTTTTCAGTCTAAAATATATGCCACTTCATTGCCTAAACCTACGAATGATGTCAATCCGGTTCTTGTATGCGATGACCGGAAGGTGAGAAAGACAGTCACATACCCAATTTGAGATGATGGTGCTCACGCGGCGAACAGCGCCGCATAGTGTACGATTTTGGAAAATAAGGACAACATAAAATACTTCAAGAATGAGAAGAGCTAGCTAAATAAATTTACCGGTGGTTTAAAGCCTTTGAGATGCAGAATACCTATAGGAAAAATAGTCCTTTTTTAATAAAACATTCACTTACCCTTAAATATATTGTCCCAATAGTGGCAAGCAGTGCAGGATATTGCCCGCTTATTGAGGCCCTCTTGATATCTTTGTAGTTGAATCCAAGAAATAGGCATTGCGCAAGGTGGCAAGAGGTGTGTCTGCCCCTTTTTTTCAGCTCCGAAGTCCGCTTTTTATTAACATCATGGCCCTTATGGCCAGTCACCCAGATTTAGCATACTGAGCGGCTAGTTTATTGAGTGCTTTATGTAACTCTATAAGGGTTATTGATGAGAACGAGTGGCTAACTAGGGCTTTGAGAAATTTTTGTTCTGGCATATTGCCTGTTGAACAAGACGTGGGTGGGACGTTCGGAATCGCTGTCCCATAACACCCATTGGTATTTTTGAACCATGGGGATACAGTTTTTGTGAATCATAATGCAAAAAACGAAAACAACGAAAGTTCTCAAACAGCACTGTTTCAGAAAAATTATTTTAGTAGATACATAAAAATACTTAAGCGGCGTTCAAAAGGAGATCATGGAAATATTTTTTTTTTTTGCAAAAATAACGTTCCGTATCTACCCTGTGGCATAGTACGTTTTTTCTTAAAATACAAGAGAATTGCACTTTTTACTTTTTTCTTCGTCTATTTACCACTCATATTATACTTATTTTACTTTCCCAACTTCATTGCTGACTTAATCAAAACATCATTTTGTTGATAGTTTTCATATGTTCTCCATAATGCTTGAGCGGTAGCTTCCTTTCCCATCAACATTTTTGTCACTATTCCCACAAAATGCGTATTAAAAAATGTGTGTATGTATGTGCATAAATACCACACACAACGCTTGTATATTAACAATTTCCGCCATGAAAAATTTCATATTTTTCTGTGTGTCATATTTTCTACAGCTCGATGTCTTAATGCATGTTCAGGCATTTTTACATACATATACCACACGATGTGGGCAAACACTTTAATTTGCTACGCGTCACATTTTTCACCAGTATTGTCTAAAAGCAAAACAAAAATACATACATAAAAAAAACTTTAAATAAACAACAAAACAACTCACGTCGTGGTGGGCGCTGCTGTGACATAAATAGAAGCAGATGTAGAAATGGTGTGCCAGTTTTCGATGGTGTCACAAAAAAAAAACCGAAAAAATATTATGAAAACAAAATTTTCATAAACTTCAGTTATGTACAATTTCATGAATGTGGCTGTGCTGTTGGAGGTATGTAGTTTTAGCCCGTTGGCATCGGTAAAACCCTTTACCCTCTCTTCGTTTCGTCTACGCACCATTTTGTTTAATCAAAAATTAATAAATTTATTTGACTTGCGCCTAGTCAGTGAGGCAAGCGAAGACATTAAGAAAATTTCAAATAAATCTTGTGCTGCGTACATTAATACATACATATGTATGTACATTACAAGCACAAAACACCGAACAGCTGGGCGTAAACGTGTATTTTGTATGAACATGGCAAGCTATTAAGATAAGCAAGCCATTGCGCTGAGAGCGCCTTACCAAGCAAGAGCTGGGCTGTTGCAGCAAAGGTTAAACTAAATAAAAAAAAAATGCTTGACCAAATGCCATTGATAATGCGTCACCAGCCAAATGCATTAATGCAACACTGCTAGCAGCAGCACTTTTTTCTCTCTTGGAAACCAGCAACAACAAACAGCCAGCATTATGCCGATCAGGCGCTTTTTATTTTTAAGTAACCTTTTAGGCGTGAACGAACACAAAACATAGACCTAGATATGTACACCCAGTGGGAATTAGGAGCACGTAATAATACCTTATTAGCAACTTACTCTTCACCTGGCAGTCATTACCATTTCCCTGCCGAACGTCCCTTACTTTTACAAAGGCATGGCCGCCTTATGTAAGTAGGAATTTAGAATGTACATTTGGTATCAGACATACTTCTGAGCCGCTTTACAAAGTAAGTTACTAGTAATGCAGAGCAGTCGCTCGGAGTAGTTCGGTGCTTGGAAATAACTTCGGCTGCACGTTATTTTGCAACTGACAACGTAATGTGTCTTCGGAGGTGTTCATTTTGC
>NW_023461378.1:0-2298 GCF_013731165.1 Rhagoletis pomonella
TATTCGTACCTCGTCATAGTCAGGCGGTGGGACAGCTACTCCATCATGTGAAATTTCTAGCATGACTACCATAAATGTTAATCCTTCTGCAGTGTTTAGAATTTACCCCTTCCTATAATGTTTTGGTTCATTTGGGACCCAATAATAGAAGTAAGTCAATTTTAAGAAAAAAATTATTTTTTTCAGTTAATATTTTATTTACAGACACTTTATCGGCAAGTGCTCTATTCTTACCGGTTCAAAGTTGCCCTTAAATACTAAGTAATAATCTGGTCAAAATGACCCAGAAATACTGTGGGTGTATGGAAAAACTATGTTGCCTTCTAGGAAACAAAATAAAATAATAAACCCTCATATTCTTTGCAAAACCATAGCTGATTACATTTTTAACGAATAGACAACGCCGAAGCTTAACTAACTCCTTGCCTAACTTAACTTGCCTAACTCTGTAATTGAAGATTGTTTTTTTCGTGAAAATTGGTTAATTTTGACCCAAACATCGCAGAAGGGTGAAGTAAGACTAATTGACGCATATTCATAGAGATGGTAGAAATGAATTATTTATTAAAAGAAGAAATTTTAAGGAGGGGATGCAATTTTATTTACTTTCCATATCAAGCTGTACCGTGAATATGTGTCAATCACACATTTTATAGCAAATGAAGCGGTTTTTCAACAAAGGTTTAGTTAAAGTTTATTATTAAAACTTTTGTTACAATAATATTAATTTATTCATTATAATTAATAGCATTATTAGCTATGATTGATGGCAGTTTTTATAGATTTTTCAACTGAAAGAGAGATTGATGTAAAGAATCGATTAGAATCGAATAAATCGAATCTCACCGTCGACTATCCGATTCCAGGAATCGTAAGGTCTAAATAAGATTCGAGAATCGCTTATTTTTCAAAACTTTCCATCCCTAAGAGGTCATAGCAACGGCGGCCATTGGGCTTTGGCATAAGATAAGAAGGGGAAAATCATACGCAGCTAAGACCATAACACCGTACAATGCAATAATGGCAATGGACCGACAACGGTAATGCAAACAGTGAAAATGAAAATAAGTGAAAGTCTTCTTATGTAAACGTCGCCATTCAGTTGTGTGTTACAGGTTCGGGTGTATTATTGTTGTCGCTTTCGTAGCTATTTAACGTTGAAATGAGCTACAAAGGCGGGGAAAATTTGTGAGCTGCGACTAACAGCAAGCAAAGAAGAATTAATGAGAGTGGCGATGAATAAGTTGCATGCAACAAAGCATGCAAACATTTTCATATGCTTCTATAAATGTATCTACAAAAGTATATCGTCGTTTAAAGTGCAAAACCGCGTATCAAGAAAATGCAAAACCGCGTATCAGCAAAATGCAAAACCGCGTATGCGAAGTTGTAGAAATTATTTTCTAGAGCGTAAAAGCACTCATATTTCAAAATAGTTCTCTTTTTTATAAATCAATCGCATTTCTGGCTAGTATATTTCAGGACGAATGGATAAGGATTTAGTCAAGAGCTTGTGTGAGCAAATCCAATTTTTGGCAGCCAATGTCAGTTACGCGGTATTGCAGAATGACGATACGCGGTTTTGTACTTTAAACGACGATATGTATGTACATTAGAATGCCTCGGTGTCTGTCCTAAGTTGAGCCGCCTAGAAACTACTACCTGAAAAGTAAATCTTACTAATATTATAAATGTGAAAGTTTGTATGTTTGGATGTTTGGGAAATCATCACGCGGAAACGACCGAACGGATTTGCATGAAGTTCTGTACGCAGATAGCCTATGGGCCAGATTGGTTAATAGGCTATTTTTTAAGAGTTGCCACCTGGTTAAAAGTTTAATTTATTTAATATGCGGGAACGACTGAATGGATTTGCATGAAATTTTGCAGACAGATAGCTTATGACCTACGTTAGAAAGTAGGCTAATGTTTTTAAGAGTTGCCACCTGTTAGAAAAGTTTAATTTAATTAGTACGCGGAAATTAATGAACTAATTGCATGCAAGTTTTCACACAGATAGCTTATGAGCTAGGCTGAAAAATAGGCTACTTTTTTTAAGAGTTACCACCTGCTAAAAAAAGTTTAATTAAATTAATACGCGGAAAAGTCTGAACGGATTTGCATGAAATTTTGCAAGCAGATAGCTTATGACCTACAGTGGAAAATAGGCTAACTTTTTTGAAGAGTTGCCTCCTGTTAAAAAAGTTTCAATTAAACTAATACGCGGAAACAACTGAACAGATTTGCATGCCATTTCGCACAGAGATAGCTTATGACCTACGTTGGAAAATAGGCTAC
>NW_023461378.1:2398-23940 GCF_013731165.1 Rhagoletis pomonella
CATTTCGCACAGAGATAGCTTATGACCTACGTTGGAAAATAGGCTACTAGTTTAAGAGTTATCACGTATTAGGAAAGTTTAATTAAATTAATACGCGTAAATGACTGAACTGATTTGCATGAAAGTTTGCACACAGATAGCTTATGACCTAGACTGGAAAATAGGCTACTTTTTTAAGAATTGCCCGCTGTCTGAAAATGAAATTTTGCTCAAAGATGGTTTATGACCTGGGTTGAAAAATAGGCTACTTCCTTAACCGGTTTTCCGATCAGAACGATATTTAGTACGCTTACTATGGATTTCGGAAGGATGGTCTTAGACTGAAAGTAAGTCCGGTAACTCAAGGCCCCTTCCATACAAATTGGAATTTTCATATTACATACATATCTCAGGAAGTATTGGTGGGGGAGAACTGAAACTTGGTATAGTGATATGTATGTGAAATCAATGTTGGAATTAATCGATTGATGTTTTAATCAGTTAGTTAATTCGATTAAATTCAATCTGATCACAGTTAATCATGATTAATTTTAATCTGACTAAACAGTTAATCGTAACCGCGATTAAAAAATTAATTTTTAATCATTAACTCTTAACTTGATCAAGTAGGTTTGCTGATTAATTAAGTTATGCTGGAATTTCCCTGTGCACACAAACCAAGTTAATCCGGTATGGCTAAGTCGGGTTTCCTCATCAATCTAAGCAATTTGGTGTGCATTTTCATTAAGATATATACCAGCAAACGTTTTACAAACTAGGTTTGTAAAAGTTCCCAGTTTATGTATTACTAATAACAATAATTATAATTTTTTTATATTATGCGCTTTTTATAAGCGTAGAACACAAAATAATTACTATAACTGGTGTTTGGTTTCAAACTCAGTCAAACTAGACAAATTAATCAGATTTTATTTTTAATTGGATTAACGATTAATGTTTTAAATTAATTAAACGTAATCGCAGCCAGCGATTAACGATTAAAAAAAATTTTATCATTAATCGTACAGTTCATTACGACTAATTAATTATAATCGTCGAACGGGATTAACATTTTAATCGTTAATTTTTAATCGTTAATCAGATTAACAGTTTGCCAACACTGTGTGAAATCATGTTCATATTCACGGAGAAAAATGGAAGTTTTGGTAAAGAGGCGTAGCACCTCCCATACTGACTGAAAGTTTCATATTGCATATCTCTTCAAATGTTTGCGGTAAAGCACTCTAGCTTGGTATGGAAATACATATGTATGTATGTATGTGAATACCATACTCATGGAGAAAAATGAGAGTTATTGGAAAAGGTGGTGTGGCAACTCCCATGCAAATTGATTTTTGTATTGTATTTGCTTGCTGCTGGAGGTGTTTATTGCAGAGGACTGGAACTTGGCACCGAGATGTGTATACAAAATTAATTCCATTCTCATGGAGAAAACTTTGCGTTATTCGAAAAGGGGACATGGTTCCTCCCGTACAAATTTACTGTTTTATACTGCTTATCTCTACAGGTGTTCATGGTAGAGTATTGGGACTTGGTACTGGGGTATGTAAAATCAATTCTAAATTCATGGAAGAAGATTAGGGTTATAAGAAAAAGGGGCGTGGCACTTCCAGTACACATTTGCTTTTTCTTGCCACATATCCCTGGAAGTGTTTGTGGAAGAATACTGGAACTTGATATGGAGTTGAGTATACAAAATGTATCAATTGCTCATGGAAAAAATGTGAGTTATTAAAAAAGAAGGCATGTCGCCTCCCATACATAATAAAAACTTCTTTATACATATCTCTGGAAGGATAGAAAATCTCTCGAAGTATTTTAAATTTGTTATGGAGATTTATTTTATAAGTGCCGTCCTGACAATAAATTTCATTAAATGGAAAAAGGAGAGTCGGCCTTATAATCTAAAGCTCTCTTGAGGCATTTGCTACAGTAATGAGAAGTGGTATTTTATCAAGGCCAGGTTACTAAATTTGAGTTGGAAATATTAGAACCCGCCGTGGCACCTCTAAGAAGGTTACACATTCACGCGTCGTATACCTGGAACCATTTTAAGGCAAACTTAGAGAGATTGATATCTTTCGTATGCCTAGCGCGCGAGACGAGATTTTATAATTTCATAGTTTTAAACGGACTAAATACCTTAACTCGCTTAAAATAGTAATAATAAACAAAATCTAACATCATTAAATTATTTTTCATATTTGCATAAAAGCGCGGGGTGAAACCCGCGGGTAAAAGCTAGTTTCTATTAAAAAGAATTACACGGTGCTACAAAAGACGTCATGAAATACCCCGATATAAAACCTAGTGTAGGTTGTAGCTATCGACCACAACTTGAAAATAGGTTCCATATAGTTTCTGAACCCTCCATATTTATTTAAAAACAGCCATTATGTTCCTGCACTTATCTACTAACAGCTTGGCTATTTTTCGACCCAGTTTAAACCGAACCGAACGGTTTTGAAAGGATGTATAAAAATATATTGCAAGACTGAGCTTGTTTGGAGTTTTCATCGGTTAAATTCTAATAAGACCCCATTTTTCTTGATTTTGAACATCGATGATTTAAAATATTTTTACGTAAGTTGCCAAATATGTAGTTCTTACATAAAAGATTATTTACTGTCGAATAAATGGATACCTCATCTAAATAATGCTATTGCATAAAAATTGTCGAAGTTAGGCAATTTAAGAAAAATACGGCCTTGCATTTATATGCTGATTTTTTGAGCAGTGTGGCTAAGGAGCTCATGAATATTTATTCAAAATTGATATATGGGAAAATCTTTTAAGATGGGGACATTTTGCATACTTTTCTATACCTTCGTTAAAACTACTTATGTGTAAATATCAATAAATAGTAATTGAAAACAAAACTAACGATTTAAATGACTAATTCACTTGCTAAAATCGAGAAAACCAGGAAATTTTTAGTGCACTTCACACAAAATCTATTTTTTATTAAGTTAGTCAGTCAGACCTAAAGAAAGGTATTAAACATACGTGTCAGTTACCTAATGCGAGAAAAAATGCTGCCTCCAACTGTAACTGAATTTCGCGTATTTTATGTATAAATAATGTAAAAAAAAGCTTTTTTAAAAACAAGCTTTTATTTAACATGTACAATCAAAGGAATAAAATAAAGTAGTGTAACAAACGATTTTTTAGCAAGCCAATTTTTTCAAAACTGTACTAAAATGAATAAAATAAAATAAGTTAAGGTCTCGTTAAAGTTACTAAAAGCCATTTGGTGAAAGGAGTTTCGCGAATAGCAAATCGGCATTTAAATATCTGCATACATATATGTACATATATACATACCTAGCCAATTATGCATGTACGCTGAATTCGCCGATAAGCTTTTTTAAAAACGAAGTAAATTAGTACAAATTGTTAGTAATTTTCATTAGAGTTTGAATAACTCCTTTCACTAAATGGCTTTTAGTAACTTTAACAAGACCGTAACTTATTTTATTTTATTCATTTTAGTGCAGTTTTGACAAAATGTTCTTGTACACGATAACTCGAGCGAAAATTGAGATATCTTAACGAAATTTGGTATGTAGGTTTCCGTAAATCCAAGGTAGGTTGGTATTGAAAATGGGCGAAATCGGACTGTAACCACGCCCACTTCCCATATAACGGTAATTTCCAGAAATACGATAACTGCGATATTTTAGTAACTACTGAAGATAATTCACTCAAAATTCATATTTACAATAATTTTCAGACAAAAAATAAGAATATTATAAAATTTTGAAAATGGGCGTAGCCACGCCCACTTATGGTTACATGTGTATATCTTGGTAACCGCTACACCAATTTCTTCCAAACATGGCACAGTTGTTGGCCTTGGTATAGCATACTAAATGGCCGAAAATTTAAAAAATCGAACAATAACCACGCACACATCCCATATAACGGTAATTTAGAGAAATTCAAAATCTTCAATAAATCAGTAAATATTAAAGCTAATTTATTCAAAATTGATGCTTGCAACAATTCTTTACCAAGAAATACGTTTATGGTAAAATTTTGGAAAATGGGCGTGGCACCGCCCACTTATGTATATCGGTAACCGTTCTACCAATTTGTACCAAACTCGTGCTTGCCACGTAAAAGCAGAACGTTGAAAACTATTGAAATCGGACTAAAATTACGGCCGCTTTTCAAATAACGGTAAATTTCAGAAATGCTTGAAACTGCAATATTTCGACATTTAAGGACGCTAATTTACTAAAAATTTATATAACCCGTCTTACCAGGTAGCATTCGGAAAGGTGAAAAAACATATATTTAATACTTGCGCCGGGTATTTAATGTTCGGCTCCACCCGAACTTAGACTTTCTTACTTGTTTTAATTAATAATGGTTTTTGGTTGAGCACAACCAATCAAAGGCAAAAAAATTCATAAGCACTGGTGTAATATTTTGTGCTTGTGTATTTGGGTCTGTGTGAAAAATGCTCACCTCTATAAATAAATTTAATGGTCAGTACTGGATAATCCTTACTGATATAACTGCGAATGGTTTGTTCGTTACGCTTCACGCTTTAACTACTCAAACGATCTTAATGAAATTTCGCAAATTTGTGTCATTTAGCCCAACTTAAAAGATAGGATAGCTTTTATCTCGATTAGACAAAGGGACGTGGCACCTACCATACTGCATACCTCTGGAAGTATTTGTGGTAGAATACTGGAACTTGGTACTACATACCATAAAAAATTGAGTTCTTGGAAAACAGACTGAATTTTTATACTACCATCTCCTAAAAAATTAACTTCAATTCAAAGTATTTTATAAGGTAAATGAATTATGACAAACTGGATGTCGATCGAGTTGTTATATCCCAGAAATACGAGATTTGTCCTCCTCAAAAATATTGTCCTTCTCTGCCCTCCTTTTGAGCAAAAATGTCCTCCTTGTCCTTTTTCGAGTTTTTAGCAGTGATGAAATTTTCAGAATATTATTCGGCGATATTATGGTTGTCGACATTGACGTCGATGTAATTTTTTCATCCAAAAATAGCCAACGTAAGTCAAACTCCACCTACCTTGACCAAAGTATTTTTTCGGGGAACACCCTTCCGCAAAAATATTGTGGCCCGCGTAGCTGGAGTCAGACTTACGACGGTTATTTTTGGATGAAAAATTGACATCGACGTCCTAAATATTAAAGCTAATTTATTCAAAATTGATGCTTGGAACAATTTTTTACCAAGAAATACGTTTATGATAAAATTAGGAAAAAGGGCGTGGCACCCCCCACTTATGATCGCATATATGTATCTCGGTAATCGTAAAATCTAAATGGTAAATAAAATATTAAGAAGTGAGTTGTTTGAAATTTGCAGAAGTTTTGCTGAGATTTCTATTTTTATTAGAGCATCTAATGTTTTATTAAATTATTTTAAAAAGCAATAAGTCATTGTTATTGTAAACTGAAACTAAAAATCAAAATATAAAGCGAAATATATATTCATAAACAATATGTAGATAAATAGTTTTCTATTAAACTTTTAACGAATTTGTAATTATTATAAGTATATTCTCTGAACAAAAAGTTTTCATATATGAAAGGTTAAGAGTTTTTAAGTATTTCGATTGCCACGTTGGATCCACATTTTGAACTTTATGTAAATGACTTCAGATTCGTACTAAGCGACCCAGAAATCCTCCAGATACGTAGTTTCATGGAAATCTACAGATTTTTTTCCGTCCGATTGAATCCGTCATTTTAAATTTTCGGTAAGCGGTTTCAGATTCGTTATCAGCGACCCAAAAATCCCCTAGATAAGAAGTGCTGTAAAACTCCATCAAAGAGTATTTGTTTAAATAGTTTCGTCCAGCTAGATGCGCCGCGGATGGCCGGAAGGAGGGTATTCGTTGATGTTAAAGTAATAAAATATATCTTTGCTATACGACATACCGTTGTCAAATGTAATACCCGAAATTTTAAATAAACCCTCAAAATCTGGACTTCCTGCTAAAATCCGTTTTTCGCTTACACTTTGCTCATGTTAATCTCATTTTGAGGAGTCAGCGATCAATAAAGGCGTTAAGGAAGGGAGTACCTCAGTTACTTTGGCTTTTTATAAAATAAAAGGAAAAATTTCCGATTTCTTCAAAACTAAACTAAAACGAAGCTTACCCGAAGCCGACAAGTAAGGAAGCCACTGAAAACAGTATATATATCAGGTCTAATCCGCGCTACAAACAACATTTGTGTAACCGGTATATTAAGTTACCGTCGACTTGGACCCAGTGTTGCCATCTTTTGATTTTCAAAAAGCACCAAAAACTTGAAAAAGACCCGTTTTACCACACTAAAAGCCCCAAATTTTTTTGAATCCAAGGGATGCTTTTTTCATAACATAATACCGAAGTACTGCACATTAAAACTGGCATATCTCGAGAAAGAAAAAGCGAATAGCAACAAACGAAAATTATGCCCTAATTAGAAATCAGCAAATAATTTGATGTTTTCATTATATAACCTCAAATATCGCTAAAAACCGTGTTTTTGGCACGTTGGGGTTCTAGTGCTAGAGCAATTGTGAGGCCAGATTTGGATTCAGGACCAAGAAACGATGCGTTTTACTCAGGTGGTAAAAAAAAAAACAAAATCTGTACAAATAATTAGAAAAGAAAAAGAGAAATACTTAACTTACTTGCGTACTAGCATTTTCAACGCCAATAGAATTTAACAAGGTGGGTTTTCAACTTCAGCTTTTTATCAATCATGGTTGTATTGTAGTCCATTTAAATTTGTAGATTCTTATAAATTCATTGCTACCACAGCTTTAAATATTTCAAATTATTTCAGGTTTTAGCTATCTTGAAGTAATTTTAGTTCAGAAAAAAGCACTAAAAATGGCACTAGGCACTAAATAATTTTTTTGGCGTTTTAATTTTCAAAAAGCACTAAATCTAGTGCTTAAAGCACCAAGTTGGCAACTATGCTTAAACACCTCATGTGCACTGCCTTGCCCGCGGACAAAGCTCTTTAAGGCTTTCTATACATTTGTATAGGCGAGAGCAGAGTAAAAAAAAGCTCGCTCTGCCTATCGCTGATTTAAACCCTTATCGCATTCTGTGCACTCTTGCGACAGGTGTGTTTTCAACACTAACACTTCTGAAAAACTCTACAGCTGAATATATGCATTGGCAGCGGTACCAACGTACCTGGTTTGACTCTCTAGCTACATTCCATAATGCAGTTGATTGCACGATAAGATATACATATTTGCGCATTGTTCAAGTGACTTCAGTCAACTTTTCATCGCTCATGCATCCCTGCACAACTTGCCTTCCAACTGGAGTTGCTTCCCAATAGACACACTGAAGTTGCATTGCGGTGTGGCCTACCCGTCGGAAATTCAATTACTTTGAAAGCAATTTAAAAAGTACTATTTTGCCAACCACAAGTAGTTTGAATTCTTCCTTTTTTCTTGTAAGCAACTAATTTTATTGACAAGGCGATGTCCTAAAACCAAGCTAATTATCCGACGCTGCATATGTTCCAACTACTTTAAAATTTATAAACTGTACAAATAGTTTGTTTCCAACTGCTTTGTCAATTGATTAATTTCTGAGACACGTCAATTATTTCCGACAGGGCTATGAAGGCAACCAGAAAATTGCCATCCTTGCTTATTTTCCATCATCAACTCGCCAAGCCGACAACCACGGCTGCCAACTTTGGATTCTTGAAACCGGAACGCACAATAAGTTCTTATGCTCGCCCGCAGATGCCCGAAAGTGGCCAATTTGTGACTCTTTGGTTGGTTCTCGGGCTGTTGAGAGCCATTTTTAGCGAGTAATATTTGCTTCTCACTAGCCCGAAGTCGGCCGGACTATTTTTCCGGGCGAGTTTGTGAAAACTGTCAAACTGCCAAAAGAAACATTCAAATTTTAGCTAAGAAATATGTGCATATTTAGCTGTTTTACTTTGATTGATAAGTGCAAAAATATCATATCAAGAGAACCATTAGTTTAACGTTGTTGTTTGCTGCCGCTCAAATCTTAATTTATGACTTTGAACGAGCTCTTCCGTACCTGCCGTCCCTTACTTATGAACAGTTGCAAATATCTCACATTTATCGTGAACATTGGCATAAGTCAAAAACTCTCGGTAGGTTAGTCATGCTTTTATGTGAAATAACGACTTTCGTATTGTGCCGTTGTTCATTACATAGTTTCAGTGAGACACTTAGTAATTTTTTATGGGAAACAACGACACGTTTCGTTTTGTGCCGTTGTTCAGCAATACAAATGGAATTTTTTTTCAATTAACTACTTACGAGTCTTTACTTATTTCGTATTTTTGCAGTCCTACACTTACCAAATCTTTAGTAAAAGTCATAATTTGAAAGCTCACACATTTTCCCTACTGAATGGCTGTAAATAATCCGGAATAATTACGTTCCAAGACATATTATTGCTAAATTACGAAACACAAAATCTTTAATTGGCTCTACTGAAATATATGAAATGAGTTGAGTTGTGTCGTTATAGCAGAGGACCATCGATATGTGGTCCTCTCTTGGCCACAAATTTCTCACTTACGCTCATTTGCCCAAAACTGTACAAACAAACCTGATGTTAGGAAAGAGGGATGTTAGGAAGCCCGAAATAGCAGCTATAAATTCTACCAAAATGTAAATTACTGTTGTTTTTCCACAAAATTTTTTATTAATAATGGGCTCATGTTCAATCAAATAATAAATATAAGGCCATAAATAACAAAAAAAGTAAAATTACGTACATATGTAAAAGTTTTCATAAAACGTAGCTTCAATAATATGATTACTTAAAAACTTTACTAAAATTTAAATAACAATGCATGTATGTATGTATAGTAGGGTGGTCCAAAAATGCATGTGAAAAAGTAAAGTCGGAATTTGTATGCTCTCACCCCTAGGATTGTTCTATACAGAAAAAAATATACCCTTATTTTGTTATTTTGAAATAAAAAAATATTTAGAGGTCGCTCAAAGCGCCCAAAGTTTTCGACGTATTTTATATGGGGAAAAAAACGTTTCGCAGAAATGGTATAGAATATCTAAAGATCAATATTTTTTTACCAGAAAACTCTTTTTATCTGCAGGAGACCCCCAATAATAATACCCAATTATTTATTTTCATCGCAACTATAATTTATAGGTCCGCCAAAAATCCACAAAAATCCCGAAAAATGCAATGGGGCGACCAATAAAAAAACGTTAGTGTAGATAAAAATTGTTAAATAAACAATTGGGTATTATTATTGAAAGTATCCTGAAGAGAACCAGAGTTTTACGATCGAAAAATATTGATTTTCAAGAAAATTTTATTTTTCCCATATAAAAATACATGGATAACTTTGAGCGCTTTGAGTGACCTCTAAATATTTTTTGGTTTCAAAATGTGTAACAAAATAAGGGTATATTTTTTTCTGTAGAGAACAATCCTAGGGGTGACAGCGTACAAATTCCGACTTTTCACATGCATTTTAGACCCCCCTAGTATGCACACATACATTGTGTGTTTTTCATTATAGAAGAATTCTAGGGGGTGAGAGCATTACAATTCCGACTTTACTGTTTTTGGACCACCCTAATGTGTAGTGCCGCACTAAATTATTGCCACAAAGAATTTTTCACAATGCATGCAACATTTTTTACTTAAAATTTTCGGTGAATTTTTTATAAAAATATTGTTGATACTACAACAAAAAATACTTTGTGCAGAACTCAGGAAAATTCAATAAATTAGCCTACACGTGGGAATTGGCATTTTAGTATAACAATGTGCCAGTTTGAAGTTAGTGAAAAAATCGTATTGACCTTTGGGAATTTATTTGCAGGTAGTACTTCATTCATTTTAACCGGGACACAATTACAAATTTTACTTTTACCATACGGCGTAGAGTGGCGATTAGTAAATATAATATGTAATTATTTAAATTTTTTACAACGAGATGCCTAAATTTTTTTTCTGCCAAAAACCGGAACATTTTGCGTTCCGGCAGGTATTGTACCGGGACCGGCTCATAGCTCTTAAATCCGGGAAAGTCCCGCCGAAAACGGGACGGTTGGCAACGGTGCCGACAACACAGCTGTAATCTATGTCATAACAATTAAACTTTCTAACTGAAATAATATAGTTATGTATATGTGATTTTAACAGGCCGATGTCTGTGCATAATAGATATTAAAGAAAAATTATTTTTTATTAATTTATTAGAGCAACAGAAGACAAAGCAACATTTTTTTCAATTTTTGTATGTGTGTCTGCCAGTATGTTTGTTCGTGCATCACTAGAAATCTAAAGCATGGAATTGAGTGCAGTTTTCACCGACGAATTCCTAGAGAGAAAAAAATAGAGAGTTGCTACCGGTTTGAAAATCCAAATTCGCTGTCAAAAGAGAGAACTATATGAGAACTTGCAATCGAAAATATTATTATGGAAGGTTGCTACCTGTTTGAAAATTTTAATTAAATTTAATCGATAATATAAATTGAGTATTGCAATATGGGTATCAAACTGAAGTGGTTTACGAAAGTCATTCCCACGACAGCCGGTTCTACGTACCGGAATGACTCGGGTTTTACCCGGCCAAGGGCTGTTGTTTCGGCGATCTAACCCCGTTTAGGTCGGCGAAGTATCTCAGAAGTTGTTCGTCCATAGGGCTACATTCGCTACGTTTTCTTCTACTCAGGGCTGGCATCGAGTCAAACCCAGGGTCAGAAACCTACACCTGCTGTGTATGCCAGAGACGACTACAACACAACTCCACCTCAGCCAAGTGCAATGCTTGCGAGGGGTGGAGTCACCTCAGAGTCTGCTTAGGACTACGGACACATCAGCAGTGGACCACGTCTTTTGTGGTCCCCTGCTGCTCAAACAGAGCAGTCTCCACGGCTAACCCCAGTCCACCTGAGCAGTCCCACACAAACACCACAGCACAACAACATAGCACAATAGACCACACCACAACTGCTACAGACCACAGAACACACACAACCGCACCACCAGCCACACGCCGCCGCCAACAACTCCTGGTTCCTCCTACAATCTGCACGGTATGTCAGACCAGGATATTCCGTAATGTGACATCAGTCAAGCGCAACACCTGCATTAGCTGGTGCCACTTTAGGGCATGCTCAGGTCTGCGCACACGCGAGATTGGACGATTGCGCTGCTCGTTGGCAGACCTCAACTGCGACGCCTCCCGCTATCACCACAGGGCGGCAACCACCTCAGCAGCGCACACAGCCAAGTGCGGCACGACCACACACATCCCTCACACCCCGCATCACCACACGTCTCCCGAACCACATGAAGCTCTTTCGATTTAACTGTAACGGGCTTCAGAGCAACATCGAGGAGATAACCGTCTTCATGGGAAGGCATGGCATATTGATAGCTGCGGTTCATGAGACGAAGTTGCACAGCAATCCAACACTGTTGAATTGTGCCGGGTACAACGTGCCCCGTCGAGATCGCGAGCGGGATAATGCTGGTGGCTTAGCGTTCATCACGCACCAGACCGTGCAGTATCGTCTTATCGAAGCAGACATCGACCGCAGGGATACCACCCTAGAATATTAGGGCATTGCTATCCGGTCAGGCGATGTTGAGCTCGAAATATTTAACGTTTATATACCCCCTGTCACCTGCTGCCCGGCACGATATCAGCCTGACATAGGTGCGCTCCTCAGAGGTGAAAACCGTATGGTAGTAGGCGACTTTAATGCTCACCACGATCTTTGGCACTGAAGCCTGTCAAACGATCGTAGGGGAACTGACTTGGCTGAACAGATAAACAATTCGACATTCTGCACAATGAACGACGACGCACCCGCCAGGATTATGGGCAGCTGCTGCAGCTCGCCAGATACAACAATAGTTAGCGCTGGTCTGATAAATAGTATATCATGGCGACCTATGCTGACTTTGGCATTAGACCATCTGCCCATAGTAATCTCGATCGATAAACCAACCGACTTTGCTTCCGCGGAGCACCGAACATATCGATGGCTGAGTGGAAGATCGACCTATCTCGGCAGCCAGTTCGAAAACATTCTATCTCAAAAAACTTTTCAAGAACGCCCTATTGCAGAATTCGTTTCAGAAACGCCCTATCTCAGCTGCCGATTCAAAAACGCCCTATATCAGCATATTTTCAATACATTTTGAAGTGAGATAGGGCGTTTTTGAACCGAATTTTGAGATAGGGTGTTTTTCAATAAAATTCTAAAATAGGGCGATCTTGAAAAGTTTTTTGAGATAGAGCGTTTTCGCACTGGCAGCCGAGATAGGTCGATCTTCCAATCAGCCATCGATATATCAACTTTTCTAAAGCTGATTGGAAAGGCTTCGCGGAATTTACTGAAAACACTTTTGCTGCTCTACCCACACCAACCGACGTCCACCTTGGTGAACGTAAGTTCCGCAGCGCTGTCACTGCTGCTGCAGCTCGCTTCGTACAGGCAGGATGTATCACAGACCCACGTCCAAATTTCCCTGCTGAAGCGGCTGTTATAGCCGATGAGCGAGATAGCCTTCATCAGGCCGATCCCGGAGATCCCCGTATCAGGGATATCAACGCGGAGATTCGGCAACTAGTAAACGTACATAAGCGGAAGAAGTGGGAAGAGCATCTGAAGACCTGTAGTTTTACCTCCGGTGTGGGTAAGCTTTGGTCAACCGTGAGGTCACTATCCAATCAGCGTTGCCGTTTTGGTGCAATTGGACCAAAATTGGTAGCTTCATTCTCCTTTGGTAGTTTGGTTGGTTTGATGAAGCTTTTGGTAGGCAAACATATTTTGAAAAGTCAGTCAAAATGAGCATTAAAATTTGTTTACTTACTTTGCGTTTACATGTTGAAAACATTGCTTTCACTTGCTCACACGTATAAGTTTTCTTTGTTTTTTAGAATTTTTACTAAGCACAAAATTTTCTGCAACCAAAAATTGACTTCCCAAAGCTATGATCGATCAGCTGTTGAAATTGAATGAAAATTTGCCTATCGTCTTGAAAGAAAAATTGGTGATAGGCAATTTGCAAAGTGTGAGTGAATGCAAATTGAAACAAAATTTGGAATTTTTTTTATTGAAATGCATTAAATCTCAGATTTTGTTTTTTCAAACATAAAAACTTTTTGATATGAATTGAATTAATCTGAAAGGTATTTTTACATACATTTATTACAAAAGGTTTTTACGCAATACGTTAATTCTTTTATTTAAAATTGTTTTGTTTAACTTTAAATATTGGTATGAATGGTTAACCAACACCGTAAACAATATTATACTGTAAATTCGTGTAGCTAAAAACCCCGTAAATTCAAGTAATTTCGTTTTAATGAAGAACAAAAATTTTGTAGTTTGGAAACTGATTTGGTAGGCATTTTGGTACCTAAACCTAAACTCCAAAGGCAACACTGTATCCAATCCGACGAAGCACGACGACAGAGTCGAAATTCCTTTCGGCGACCATGCTTCGTCGGACCCGGAGCGATGCGCGAGCTATTTTAGTCGCCAGTTCATACAGCATCCTCCGGTGGACAAAGCCTAGCGTAGAGTGGCCAGAAGGCTGCACAAACTGCCAACAACCTGTGCCCCCCTTGCTTTCACTTGCGGTGACGTGGCCATCGGGTAGGCGAAAGCCTCCAAAGCCATGGGTCCCGACGGAATATGCATGCTGATGCTGAAAAATTTGGGTCCTGCGGGGGTAGCGTACCTTACAGAGGTCCTCAATTTGTCCATGGCCACTCTCATCATCCCAGACATCTGGAAGGTGGGGAGAGTGGTCTCACTATTCAAACCGGGGAAACCTGCCAAAATAGGAGATTCTTAGCGACCGATAACACTCCTTTTCCCGGTAGCGAAGACACTCGAGGCCTTGCTGCTACCGCATTTCACAAACCACTTGACCCCAGCGAAGCATCAGCATGGTTTCCGTAAAGTGCACAGTACAACAACAGCACTTAACACCATAAACACTCAGATAAATCGTGGCCTTAACCGTAAACGTCCCTGTAAGAGAACGATTCTAGTAGCGTTGAACCTGTCAAAGGCTTTTGACACTGTCAGCCATTCCACGCTACTAGAAGATATCCCCTCTCTCCCACAGAGGCTCAAACGGTGGTCGGCAAATTATCTGAGTGATCGACACTCGTCGGTAATATTTAGACACAAATCGAGCAAACTGAGAAAAATAAAACAGGGGGTTCCACAGGGTGGTGTCCTTTCCCCGCTACTGCTTAACTTTTACATTTCAAAGCTCCCTCAACCACCAGAGGGAGTCTCTTACGCCGACTATTGCTCGATCATGGCGACTGGGAATGGAATTGACGACCTGTGTTCGAAAGTAAACGGGTATCTCTCCGAACTTTCTCGCTTCTTCACTGCAAAGTGTCTAGCCCTCTCCCCTACGAAATCCTCTGCGACCCTGTTCACAACCTGGACGCAGGAGGTCAGGCTACCGCTGGGAATACTCGGAGTAACATTCGACAGCCTGCTCTCCTTCTCTGCGCACGCAACCGCTATTGTCAATAAAGTACAGAGCCGCAACAAGGTCCTCAAGACGCCAGCCGGCAGTACTTGGGGCAAAGACAAAGAAACGTTGCTGGCAACATACAAGGCAATAGGCCGGCCGGTTTTAAACTACGCAGCACCAGTGTGGTCGCCGGGGACCAGTAGGACGCAGTGGATGAAGCTACAGACAGTACAAAACACAGCACTTAGGACAGCGACCGGATGCCTCTTGATGCCACCAGAACACCACCTCCACGATGAGGCGAAAATGCTCCCAATTAGGGAGCACAACACGATGCTCTGCAAGCAGTTTCTGGTTGGGAGCCACAGATGTGGCCACCCAAATAGACAGCTGCTTGCATAGGAGCCCTCGCCAAGGCACGTCAGGAGGCATCTATATGAACTGACGGACGAAGTCCAGAGGTTCATTAAGCAGCCTCTGGACCCGTCAGCTTACAGATAGGCACTGATCGGCATTCACAGGGACGCAGTCTCGAGTTATGTAGACTCTAGACCTGTGAATGCCCTTCTAGGCACACAAACACCGGACATTGACGCGACGGAGCCCCATCTGCCTCGGAAGACTAGAACAACAATAGCCCAACTTCGCTCTGGCTACTGTAGCAGGCTAAACTCCTACCTGAGTAGGCTAAATGCGGATGTGCCGAATGAATGTCCGGCATGCGGAGAGATCCCACACGACTCGAAACATCTCTTCGCATGCCCGGGAAACCCCAAAACCCTAACGGCGTCGTCCATGTGGACCGACCGCATAGAGGCTGCACGCTTCTTGGGGCTGCCGTTAGTGGAACTCGACGACCACGACTGATATATCAACCGATCTGGGCGGGGTTGTTGTAGCCGCTACAACAACAACAACGAAAGTTTACGGCCGAAAATTTTTTTATAAAATAAATGAAATATTACAATACGGCTATCAAACAATACAAAAATACTTTTAAGACGCAGTGAAGAACGCTGGGTATTCGCTAGTATTTGTATAAAAACGTTGGGTGAAACCCGCGAGTATTAGCTAGTTGTTAATAAAATCGAACTCCTGAATTCCTCAACAAACCTCTTTCTATTCCTAACACGCATAAAATCTGTTTTTTGTGAATATTCTGTGAGGGATGTTTATTTACGTTTTACGCGATGAGTTATTGAATATAAAGAGCATTATGTGGTATGTTTGTACATGCCTTATTTAAGTTTTTAAGGGGCGTACATTTAAAGCAGTCAAATCATTGGCTCGATATGTAAAACATAGCCATATGCAAGTCTCAGCTTCAACAAACATCTCACACGCTGCGTGTAATATGTGTTTACAGCAGCAACAATATGATCGACAGGCAACAGCCCGAGGTGCAACATGATTTCGGAGGCATTTAGGCAGTGAAGCAGCCAAGGCGGTAGACAGGCGCCGCCATTCCAAAACAACCGTGTTGAAGTTTTTTCTCAAACTTCTCAAATGCCGCAGAAAAATGGGGTTCGTTGTAATGTTGCAATCGACGAAACAACTCTGACTCTCAACGAGCTGCTGCAAACGCGCGCTTGCATGGCATGCAGATGCGGAATGTGCGCTTGCGCAGTCGCTTAAAATCAGTTAGTTGAGGGAGTGGCTAGTATGGCGCGCTGCTTGTGCCACTTTTTATGCAGCAACCGCAGTTGACATGCTAAGCTGTTTCATGTTGTTTTTTAATCGCTCAGCTGAATGCGCTGATAGTGACAGTTAGAATTTAGCCGCCAACAACCACAACAAATGATTGCTATGCAACGGAGATACATACAAAAAGAGCGAGAGCATACACTGGCCTTGTCACATAGACGTTGCATTTGCAACAACAGCAGCCACAAATTTAATGCGACAATCATTTGAAGGCTGCCAAGCAATTTATTGCTGCGATTTGGTTGCACTCTTTTATGCTGCTGTTATGCGACTGTTGTTAGTGTTACATAAATTTAAATAAAAAAACGTTAATTTGTAAACAATCACTTTGCGTAAAAGCTGCGACCGCATGCAGCCGCCGCAGTGTGGGCGCTGCCAATGTGGCGGCAGCAGCGAACAAAATTTAAAATAATTCAGTCAACCCGAGCAAAATTATGCAAATGTGCGCCTACACAAAATCACACAATGTGCAATATGTGACTTTGTGCTATTTGTGCAACTGCTTCAAGAAATCCAAAAACTTTGCGGTCATGACATAAGGCTCATAAATCTTATCAAAAATAGGTCAGTAGAGAGCTGTTAAGGCGCTTTAACATGCCGTTAGCACACTGCGGATGTTCACTGGATAACCGACGTATACTGCCATTTTTTGAAAATTAATTAAAAAAGCACGCAAGTCGTAGTTAAGGCTTTAATACCAAATAAACGAGCATAAAGTTCGGCATCACCTAGTAAACAAATTAGTTTCTAAATACATAATAATAATAATAATAGATTGGCGCTTACACGTATGTTATTGTTTGGCCGAGCTTCTCCTCCGACTTATGGCGTGCGCCTTGATGTTGTCACACAAAGCGGAGGGACCTACAGTTTTACGCCGACTCCGAACAGCGATTTTATTTTTATGAGAAGCTATTTTTCATGGCAGAAATACACTCGGAGGTTTGCCATTGCCTGCCGAGGACGACCGCTGTTAAGAAAAAACCGTTTTCTTTTTTTTTTGCGATGTTGCTTTGACCAGGGCTTGAACCCAGGTTACCACTACACCACAGCGGCCGACATAAAATACATATGTACTATTGATACTGGAAAACTCGATATCGAAGAACATACATACACTTGTGGTCAGCTGATTAAGTTAAGTGACATATTGGACAGTTTTGGATATTTTTCTTCCGTTTATTAAATATTTATAATATTTTTTATAAAAGTCTGGCACATAACATAACCAGCACAACATAAATCCACATTTCAAACTTCGTACAAAAATTATAAAATTTCTATAAAAACCTTAACAATAACAATAAAAAATTTAAAACATTTTGCGCAGAATTTTCAGAAAAATTTTACGTATTAAGTTTTATAGCCCGTTCAATTTTATAAGGTCAAATTGCATATTTCAAGACGCTAGAAAATCGTGTTGACTTTTAATAATTGCATACCTAAACTTTTTCTAGAAATTCTGAATAAAAATTTAAAATTCTTTTTACTTATAATTATTATAGTTTGCAGAATATGTATAATTTCTATAGGAAGTTTTGTTTTTTGGCAGTTTGTATTCTGACATTGTTTGTAATCAGATTTATGTTGCGATAATCTTGTTTTTAATTTAGATTTTGTTGTGCCTATATATACGCTGTTACAAGACTCGTTGTTGCTGCCGTAGCAGGGGATTTTATAAACCACGTTACTTTTTTCAGTTTTTGGTATTTTTGATTTGGTTCTGTTGAATATCGTCGCCTTAGAGTGTAAACCTGCTAACGACCATAAAACATGTTTTACTGTAGAGGCAAGAAACTAAATATATCTTTAACACTTAGTCTAAGGGGCAAATCCTACATATAGTTCGTTAATCGCGCGACGTTCTATGGCCCTAATCCAGAACGAATGAAAAAAATTACGTTTTTATGGTTTTATTGGCGAATTTCTAACTTAGCAGGTTTTAGTTTTTGTGTTTTCAAAATTGAAGTGGATTTAGCAGGTTTTTTTGTATGAATAAAATTATTTCTATTATATTTTTTGTGATTACGAGCTCATTTTAAATGTTAATTAAAATAGTATTCCATAGATAAAAACAATTATATATATATAAAAAAAATACAACAGATTTATTCTTCCGTTTATTGCAACAAAAAAAGGCAGTTTATAAAACATATATTAGTAACTATACGTGAAGTATTCCTCTCTCAAATTAATAGTACCAAGACCACATATAAGATAATTTAAGTAGGAACTCAATAATGTCAGAAAGTATGATACATATTATTCAATCATGAGGTAAATTGTCATAGTAGGTGTGGTAATCTTCAGGAAGTAATCGTTTGAAATACTGGAGATCTCATATTTTCTGCGAGCAATCGTACGCCTACTCTCGTATAAATTCGGAAGGTGAGAAAACGGCAAGGAAACAGCTACTGGGGTGTTTCTTTGCGGTATTACTTCCCATTCGTTGGAGAATATTAGTTTGAAATGTATGTCGCCACTTGGTGTATACCGTAGGGCTCGTATATCAGTTACTTTAGCAGAATCTTTGCCGCGACCGGCACGAATGCTATTAAAGAATTGAACTTTGTTAAAGCTTTTAAAGAACGTGTAACTAAGATAAGTTACGTCATATGGTTTTGGATTTTTTCCAGCTGATCTACATACTTCAATGTATTCTGCAGGAACATGGATATCTCTTATCTTAAGTGCTCGTTCGATAGTGGAATGGATACAATCAGCTGGGTATGGCCTACTTCAAGAAACTTTTACTCAATCATGATATTGTTATTTATAGCTGTGGATAACAAAGCATTAGCCATAATACTGTTTCGGTTTTGATATGAGCATTCGTCGCTATAAAAAATTTCTGTAATTGGCTCCCCGGAACTATTATTTGGTACTAAATTTTTTTCTATCAAATCTACCCACACGCTGGAAAATTCTTCTGCATTTAATCTTCCTTCTGTTTCGTTCCACAAGTAACAATAATTTCCTTGAGATATAAAAAATTAAAGCTATTCGATGGCTATTACCTTGGCTTAAACGCATAAAGTAATACTCGACGATAGAACAATAATGGAGCGACAGAAGCACAATATGTTGGATTTAGCAGTTGAATTTGAACTGATTGTACTTAGCAGCTTTACTCATCAAACAATTTTAGACAATTATATTTTTATATTGACGTATTTTTTGCTTGCCAACTGCGGAATCGCCTACTCATTCGAACTGCATCAAAAGGTAAATTTTTCCAAAAAACGGATTTAGCAGGTTTACACTCTAAGCCGACGAATATGTTTTTTAATGTGTTTGTAGGCTTATGGGCTATTTTTATACCCGAGCGCACTTGTGCACAAGGGTATATAAATTTTGCTCACATAACGGTTGTTTGTAACAGCCGAAACGAATCGAGATATATATAGACAAATGTATACATAAATGCTCAGAATGAATAGAGAAGTCGATTAAGCCATGTCTGTCTGTCCGTCCGTCCGTCTGTCTACACGATAACTCGGGCAAAAATTGAGATATCTCAACAAAATTTGGTATTTAGGTTTTCATTTATTCAAGGTAGGTTGGTATTGAAAATGGGTGAAATCGGACTGCAACCACGCCCACTTCCCATATAACGGTAATTTCCAGAAATAAAAATTACAGTGATATTTTAGTAACTACTGACGATAATTGACTCAAAATTGATATTTACAATAAGTTTTAGGCGAAAAATAAGAATATTATACATTTTTGGAAAATGGGCGTAGCCACGCCCACTTATGGTTAGATGTGTATATCTTGGTAACCGTTGCACCAATTTCTTCCAAACTTAGCACAGTTGTTGACCTTGGTATAACATACGAAATGGCCGACAATTTTTAAAATCGGACAATAACCACGCCCACATCCCATATAACGGTAATTTAGAGAAATACAAAATCTTCGATATATCAGTAAATATTAAAGCTAAGTTATTCAAAATTGATGGTTGCTCCTAACTCGGTATGGTTATTGTGCTTGCCACATAAAAGCGAAATGTTGAAAATTATTGAAATCGGACTAAAATTACGGCCGCTTTTCATATAACGGTAAATTGCAGAAATGCTTGAAACTTCAATATTTCGAAATTTAAGGACGCTAATTTACTCAAAATTGATACCCCCGGCTTACCATCTAGCGGTAGGTTTCAGGTGAAAAACCATGTATTTAATACTTGCGCCGGGTATTTAATGTTCGGCTCCGCCCTTTCTTACTTGTTATTTCTTCCTTATTGTAACAGTCTGATTTTGCTAAGCGCTCTGATAAATAAGGGACATAAGTTATGGATTTAAATGTTATAGGCTTTTTTGTTATTCGTCGAAAAAGAATTATAGATATTTATCGGTTCACGTGGTCCAAAGTTATGCGGTAACATACATTAAAAAATATATATATTCCGACGAATTGATAACCTCCTTCTTTTTTAAAGTTGAAGTTATAAATAGATAACGGAAAAGATAATTATAAGGAATACCGCTGTGGCTGATTGCTTAGAGGTGCGTCCCTGCAGTGAAAAATTTTCAATTGTTAACAAGTAAAAAAGTCTAAGTTCAGGCGGAGCCGAACATTAGATACCCGGCGCAAGTATTAAATACATATAGTTTTTTCACCTTTCCGAAAACTACCGCTACATGGTAACCAGGGGTAGTTTTACCCCTATTTCAAACATCTTCGATAAACTTATATAGTTATATGTGGGCGGTATCGCGCCTGTTATCCTAAATTCTATAACAATGTTACTCCCTTTCAAGGGATTCTTGTTAGTATCAATTTTGAATAAATTAGCGCCCTTACACTTCGAAATATCGAATTTTCAAGCATTTCTCCAATTTACGGTTTATGAAAATTGGGCGTAATTTTAATCCGATTTCAATCATTTTCAACGCTTTGCTTTTATGTGACAAACACCATAATCGTACCGAGTTTGGTACAAATTGGTATAACGGTTACCGAGATACACATATGTGGTCATAAGTGGGCGGTGCCACGCCCATTTTCCAAAAGTGTATCACAAACGTATTTTCTAATAAAGAATTATTGGAAACATCAATTTTGAATAAATTAGGTTAAGTATTTACTAATTTGTCGAATTATTGGAAACATCAATTTTGAATAAATTAGGTTAAGTATTTACTAATTTGTCGAAGATTTCGTAAAGTAAAAGATTCAAGAAATATTGATTCCAATTTGTATTAAAAGTACATGCGTAGTATTTATGTGTGTACGTATGAATGCTTGTATGTAAGTACATGCATGTGTATATTAAACCACATTTTATAAGTTTTCACTTAGTACACAATAAAGGTGCCATATCATTTCCCACGTTTC
>NW_023461378.1:24040-26478 GCF_013731165.1 Rhagoletis pomonella
TTTTCACTTAGTACACAATAAAGGTGCCATATCATTTCCCACGTTTCCACTCCCACCAAATATTGGTCAACTGGCAGGGAGTGATATTTGTATTTGGGGCGTTCCATACCAAAAGCGACGGGTGTTTGATTTGTTTCAAATTTTGAGGGTTGATGCATAAATATAAATAATAAATAAATATGAAATTCAAGCTTGATTAATACATTTTTATAAACTTTACAGCACAAAAACAAAAACAAATCGATTTAATAGTTTTCCAAATACCTCGAGAACGGGGAGAGGAAAAAATTTGAAAAAAAACACACGTACACACATCAAAATTCTCTATGTGTATGATTTTTCTCAAATTTTTACCTCTCCCTGTTCTCGAAATAATTGGAAAACTATTAAATCGATTTGTTTCTGTTTTTGTGCTGTAAAGTTTTTAGAAATGTATTAAACAAGCTCAAATGTCATATTTATTTATTATTTATGTTTGTCCACCAACCCCAAAAACTTGAAACAAATCAAACACTGAAGTGTGAACCCCGTCCATTTTGGTACGGAACGCCCCATACATATATATTTGGGAATGTCTCATAAACCCAATCGCCACCATAAAATCGACGGTTTATTGAAACACCACATTCTGTGTACGCTGGGAGTTTGGTTATGTTATTAAATTATTTTTTTTTTTATGTTGCTCCTTTTCATATTGACATTTCGAAATCTATTACGTATTAGCGCCCAAGCCACTTTTTATTGAATGCCGATAAATCGCTGATAACACCGTTATTGAAATCTCTGATCTGTCACAACTTTCTGGGTACGAGTACTGCCTACTGCGGCGGTTGCTACTTACTGTTATCACAGCTGCTGTTTCTGCTGCCGCTGCGGCTCCATTATGCCAGATACGTGCATGCGCGCCGAAAGCAGCACCTATCGGGCCTCATTTGACATTTATTAAGTTGAAGTTGAAGAAATACATAATAAATTGCAAAACTGTCAAACACGTTTTGTCAAACAGGCAATGTGTGGTGAATGCGGCCACAAGTTGCCGGCCGGCCGGCAGACCACTGAACCGCGTTAGACCGGTAGATTGGCTTTTAGACTGGTTGGCAAGTGTGCTGAGCCTTTGCCAGACCGATCAAACGTCAATCAACCGGCACAACCAAGTGGGGCCATACATTTTAGACTGCTTGCATCGGCAATGCGCCTAACTTGGATGCTACTTACTCAATTTCAGTGAGCATACATAGCTGTGCCGTTGAGCTGTTCACGTTTTCATGCGATGCACTCGTTATCACAAAATTACTACAAGTTACCAGTTATAGCGGTAAATTGACGATGACAACGAAAGCAACAAATCCAAAATAGTAGCAACCTAACGTGTGCCACAAAAGTGATGCTCACGTACATACATACGTATATTATGCATGTACCGGCCCCAAAATGGGCATTTCGTATATTGCCAGACTATTTGGCATTCGTTCGATTGACTCGATTACATTGTTCGCCATTTATCGCTTTTTAAGACGCGTCGAAATTCATGCTTTTCGTCACTCAATAAAATTGTTCACTGCGAACATGCATCGGCTTGTGCGCGATTTCTAGAAAATTTCATGTTTTTGTATTAAAATTTGTTGTTGCATAAAATATGTACATCTGTAGAAGCAAAGTTGAAAATCCACTTATGTGTTTAAATACGCTGCAAAACCCAGCGAAATACGACAAAACACTTTTTTGTTACCAAATATCGCGTTGCAAGTAGCGAGCCAGCCTATAGAAATCGCATAAACCACGCGACACAAACAAGCCTTTTTTAACTGAAACCATGACCTCTTGTCGCAGCGATCAACTGACGGTAGCGATTGGCAATTTGCCTTCAATTGTGGCTATAATTATTAAGTTAAGTTGTTAGTAATGAAGTAAAAAATTATACCGAAAATATATTAGCGCATTCAAAACGCTGGGGGATTTGACATGATTGATGGAAACTTTTGCTATATCGTCGCCTGGGGCAATATACTATCGTAAGCGCCATTTTTTTTTATTTGCTTAAAATATGTTGAGTAAAAAGTGTAGTTGATTTAGTAAAAATTTCTATCACATTATATCGTATGTCATAAAAAGTGGCTGCAAAATAGTTGACAAATGTAACATATGATTAAATTATACGGAAGAAAATTCTTCATAAACTCAAAAATACTAAACAATAAAAATAAAATAGTTTAATAATTTCGTACGCTTGTAACTTCTCCGAGACTTTGGAGGAAATCTATCGTCGCGACTTTGAAAAATTACATTCCAAACTTCAGTCCCGATTTCTCAAGACCTGTCGAAAATAGCATATGGCAGGTTCTGAAATAATATTTTTTTTTCACTTTTATTTCAACAAAATTTGATTAAAAAAAAATATTTCACACAAACAGGGTTGAAATTTTGAAATTCGTGCCCGT
>NW_023461379.1:0-26478 GCF_013731165.1 Rhagoletis pomonella
CACCAGCTAATAAACACTTTTTACACATAACAAATTTTTTGGCCGTTATTTCGCAACACGCACTTCCGCAAATTATTCCGCTCCGAAATATTGCATAAACGCTTGTGGTTTAATGCAATTTGCACGAATTTTAGCACGAAATCATTCATTTCCAATTATTTTCTATTGAATTGACAAATAAATTTTATTTCCAACACAAAAAAGTAAACAAATGACGATTTCAAAACTGCAAGCGCCTTACAATGTTGGGCGCTTCGATTCATGAAGCTTTAATGATTAGGCGCAAACATGATTTTGAATCGTAATCTACAGAGCTTCATTGAAATACATGGGTTCGGCATAAATGCTTTATACTTTAGTATGCCGAAACGATTACACTACTGTGATTAGGAGCTTAATGTGCGGAGTGCCTTAGTTAGCAGCGATGAACGTTGGCGAGTTTGGTTGTATCCCATTAATTTCATTCGTTTTGCCACTCGTTAAGTTTTGGCAAAACTAAAAGCTCAGTTAGTATAGACTTAATTTTACTTAACTTGCCGTAAGAAATCATCAATGATTACTCAACAAGTCAACTTAAGCCAGAAGCGGAAATATTTTGTTTTTGTATTTTCGTTTTGAGTTCTTTAACAGTTTGGCGTCTAAAATGCCACATCAAAAAACACTTGTAAAAAAATATGTTTGCGTTCATTTATTTTTGAGAAATACAAAAACGAAAATCTGGAAAGTTGATTCTCTCATCGCTCTCAATTTCCGTAAGACCGTAACTTAAATATCTAAAATCTACAGATTCTTAAGTTGCTAACGTTAAGTTAAGTTTTAACTAACCGCCAACACAGTTTCTCATATAACAGGTTGGCCAAATTCTTAAGTTAAGTTAAGTTATGGAAATTAAGTCTAGACTAACTGAGCTTTAAGGTGGCTAGGATAAGTGTATGTTGTTTTAGGAGCATTTATGAAAATGAATTTACTTACATAGTTCCGTCTCAGCAAACTAAACAGAAAACATAAAGGAAGTGATTTAATTATGGATGATCTAGTAGAGATATTATACAGAAAATGTCATTTACAAAATAGATGCATATGAATGTGCATGCATACTCATACATAAATATGTAGGCAGAAAATTTGGCATCCTAATATTTTACTATATCAGAACTTCACGGTTATTTCGTACACTGCCGTATTAACTGAACATGTTTGCTCTATTCGGTGTACGTATGTTTGTAGTATCTACATAGTACATTCCCTAAAAGACATACATAAACATAACAAAGAAGATTCGTAAGTTGTAAAAGCTGTTGAACTAACCATAAATTCCATAACCATCCTAGCTATACGACTTTGTTTGTTTAGTTCCTACCAATCGCTCAAATCATGCTCGTGCGTAGGCAGACAGTCAAGTATTTGCGCTGTGCCAAGTGGCAGTGACGTCCGCCACATCATAGCGCCTCCACTAATACAAAGGCAATACAACGTTAGCAACCCGCACCCCTCGATATTTTTAAATGCTTACATTAGGTTCTCACGCATATGCGTGTGAATGTACATTGCTTAGCGTTTCGATACCCACCGCACCTTCCTTCGAATGAATAATAATAAACAACTAACGAACATCCGAACTAAGAACCGACGAATAAGCAAACGAACGAGCGAACGAACCCAAGCATGGCGTGAATCGACAAACTGCTTGACAAGTTTATTGTATGTTTCTCCGTTGTTGAAGATTTTGAGGCATAGCGAAGTGATTACCATCCGTTCCTTCATTCTACGTTATTCTATGCGTCTAGAAAATGTCAAAAGCGAAATGCATAGTGGAAAGATAATACAAACTATATTATGCCAGAGAGAGTATCTGCAGTAGCTGTGTACGTCGGCGTCGCTGCAGATGCTCAGTCGCTGCTTGAAGCTGACAGTAACAGCGAAGTTAACGTCAACTGAACGATGTGTAAGCACGATCGGATACACACAACTTTACAAACATCCATACATGCATAGTAAACTGCCATGCAGAGTGAAATATTTAGTTACGATTAAATTTCTTGAAAGCAGCAGAGAAAGTAGTCTCAATGATAATTAAATACGCACATAATTACGTATCTATATGTGCTATAGTAATTAAATTTACTTACGTACATGCATATAGTCGTTTAAAGTATAAAACCGCGTATCAAGAAAATGCAAAACCTCCTATTCCTGTTTTAAAACGGTTGTCTCTTTTATCCTTAACTGTGTTTATAGGTATCTAAGTATTGATATTTTAGTATGAATGGATAAGGGCTTGATGCCAGAATGTCAGTTACGAGGTTTTGCAGAACCACGATACGCGGTTTTGTACTTGCAACGACGATATGTATGTACATACCTATGTATATACAGTATTGGCCAATACAATAGCACCCCCATTTCAAAGTGATATTGTTTGCCACTCATGTTCATTTATTTATTTTTAAGAATTTTCAATTAAAATACAATTCATTCTCTCACAAAACTCACATAAACTCAAGTTTAAAACTTTTTAAAAGACCGCAAAAAAGTGCAACAAATTTTCACCCAAATTTCAAACTTTTTTCTCAGAAGCGGTAGAATTTTTTTGAATACACAGTTTTATAGCCCATTCAATTTTAGTATAATAATGTGCAAGTTTCAAGTGGCTAAAAATTACCGTTGATTTTTTAGAATTTTTTTCGCCGAGGATGTTGCGGGTTTCTGCCATATAAAAATAAATTGTGTTTAGTCGTTATATGGAAGCATTGGTTTATATGGGTTTTGTTAGAGAATGAACTGTATTTTAATTGAAAATTCTTAAAAACCAATAATGAAACATAAGTGGCAAACAATATCGCTTTGAAAGGGGGGTGCTATAGATATGTCCAATACTGTATGTGCCTATTTAAAAGCCGTACTGCTTTAAAATAAGCAAGGCCACATCAGTGTTTTTATAAATTAATTTCCATAAATTAATTAATTAATTATTAATTAATTTATCCAAGGTCGAAGTTCAAGCTTTTGTTTCAAGAACCCTAATTTTTCATGCATGCATATATATCGAGCCCTAACCGCCAAAATAACGTACCTAATCGAATTTTTTTCCAAAATTTTCTTTTTGATGCAGAAATATGTTTGATCATCTAGAGTCTATGTTCTAGATCAATGCCCCCCAAACACTTTCCTGGGAATCGAACTATATATATTCGACTTTTCACATGTATACAGTCAGGGTTGCCAACTTGGCTCAAACCGTGCCATGTTTGGCCCCATTTTACACCAAATGGCACTTAATTTTTCAATGGCACCTTTCAAAAATAGTAATATTTCAATACATTTTTGTGAAATCCTTTGCGTGTACTTTTTTTTCTCAACTAAAATTTTCTAATTTCTAAAGATTATTCATCTGGTTTATCTTATTTTGGCATTGCACTTTTGTTTTAGAAATGTGGTTCTTATTTTATTGCTAAATGGGAAGGATTAAAAAGGAGGATGGCACATTTTTTATCCTCAATATGGCATCTGATAGCTAAGGATAGTTGGCAGCCCTGTATACAATCGGCTTCGTACACGTATAGAATCCGAACATCAACAGAAAAGTTCTGAACACATTGTAAATGACGAGCTATGGTTCACATCTTCCAATTTTAGGTTCTTTCCCGTACGCAACGCGGGATCCCGCGGGTGCCCAAAATAGCCCAGAAATCATTCCCGTACTCAACAAAATGGGTAATAGAGAGGGAAAATTGGAACGTATTGGATCGTAAGTGTCTTCTTCTTCCTGCCCAACACAGCCCGGACTTTTTCTCCGGGTAAAAATGGATAAAGCGTCAAAATGCATATCAGCTGTTTTGTGTTTACATGTTGCCTGTTTCTAGTGGTGTGCTGAGTCAATACTTTTAAGTATTGATCGATATTCGGTACCGATTTAAAAAGTATCCAGTACTCTCGATACTCGGTACCGAAACATTCAGGTTTGGAATAAAAGCGCACATAGGCCAAAAATATGGAAAAAACGGTTCAGCGGAGACTCGCCTATAAAAACCCGAATGTAGGAGCCAATAGAGCTTTTAATACGGATTCAAATGAAATATGTATATATGTCGGTTCGAGGCCATAATGCAGAGAAACTCTTTCTTGTTTGAAGCATTTTTGTTCCAGCTGAATCTGACGATATCATTTTTGTACGCCTGGAGGCAGATTCTGCAACCAGTTAGCGACAATTTTCGAATCGGCATCAGTTTTGTTGACGTATGATATGAAATATTTTTACGTCAACAAGTGCGATATCTAAACTTGAAATGCATAGATTGGCGAAGGTTTAATGCAAAGAATCGGTATCGGCTACCGAAAAGGAAGTATTGGGTACCGAAATCTTTTTTAAGTATTGGGTACCGAGTATTGGGTACCGAAAATTCAGCACATCACTAGCTGTTTCACAAATTCTGGGCACGAAATGTGGTTTTTTGCGTTCCCGTACTTCTGGATTATGTTCCATTTTTGAGAGCAAACTTTTCGCTTATTCTCTAATTACCGGATCCGGTCCGGATTGTTATGGAAAGAACCTTTTATACCTTCGTTATCTAAACGCTTTATCGATGACTACATGATTTTTTTGAACGCGGCAAAGACATCATGAATTTGTATGAGTTTGACATAATATAGATCTAATATGGCCGCAACCACAGTCGTCGCGTAGCCCGGTCGTCGCCAAAATAATTATCTATATAAGATTACGTGTTAAAATAATTTGGCAGCTGTGGTCCGTAGCTCGTCGTTTTCATTGTGTTCGGGCTAAAAGAGTGGGAGACAGTGGTGCCGCGACGTCATGAAAAAGAAACAAAAAATGGAAAACTAGTATCACAAAATTTTTATTTAAGTATCAAGTTAGAAACTTAAAACAATGCTATTTGGTTCCATACCTTTGCTTTTTAATATGGTCAATAACCGAAAAATCATGTAGTTCGCATTCATACACCCACATACATATGTATGTATGTACATGAAGAAAAATTTTTTACATACTGTGACAATCTATCAAAAAAGAGGTTATTGTTTTTAATCTTGTATAGAGACGAACAAAAATATTATGTATAGATTTTATAGAAACTTGAATTCAAATATATGTATACTTATTTAAAACTATTAGATGTCGATCATTTACCTTACCGCAGAACTCCACAGGCAAACACCGATGGCCTACCAACTGTCATTTTGACGAGCAATATAATTGCAAGCTTTTGTGTGTGGGCATTTTGATGTCTTGAAATAAGAATTTGCCGCATGACGCCACCAGAACACATTCTCTCAATTTCGGTGTTTAAAAACATTTAATTCTTTAAAAGACTTGCTAAATAATTTCCTAAAACGTAATCATAGGGCGCGTTCATAAGTCGTAGCTGTTGGGTAACCGTTGGCAACTTTCCGCCATTTTTTCCTGCGGAAAATTTTTACGCTACCTGAACTCAGCGTGTTGGGCTTAGTCTAAACAGCTGATCGAAAAGACTTACGCCGCTTATATTAAATTTAACGCCGCTTTGTTAGGTGGCAGTTGCAAACAAATTTATTATATTTTATATTACTGACGTGATAAAGTAACTAAAATATCTTATAATAATACTACGTTTCTAAATATATGTTTTTAAGATGTTTGCTATATAATTTTACACTGTTTAATTCATTGTAACATTAAACGATTTTTTCAACACTGCGGCCGCTCAGCGTTGAATTCTAAATAGTATTGGCGCAACTATCTCTATTTGTTGCAATTTCATTTGTTTACATTTATCAGCAGCATATTCATCAAGCCGTTTCTAAGACGTAATTGTTGGGTTCAACAGTTGCCAGCAGTTTCGTAGCAGATGAGCTAAACAGCTACGTCTTATGAACGCGACCATAAATAATCCAATAGGGAACAGATTTTTATTTTGATTTAATATCAAAATTTCATCGGTGTTACCACCAGCACGCTTTCTTTCAAATGAAAATATGGCGGTCAAACTATCGAATTGCCTGCAATAGATGTCAAGCAATAAGCGCTGACATATATTGCAGCCCATGAGAAGAAGACGGTCTCCATTGGAAATATATTTTGCGACATGGTTATCACGACATCCGTGTTTTCCTGTGGAGACAGGGCCTTAATTATCAAATTATGTGATTCATTCCACATTAAACTCATTGGAAATTATGTCAAAAAGCTGAGACTGCCTTCAGCATCGACTTTATTTTTACTATGAATAGGCCCCATCATATTCTCAGCAGTTGGTAATGAAATTCTGTTTCTCTTTTCATATTGGATCAATTTTAAATCTGAAAATATACGCTCTTCAGCTGCAGAGCTATTTATGACGCAAGTAAAATAAATTAAAAATTAATGATGTCAGCTCTTTAGTTAGATCATTTAAAGCATTTTTCTTTAATCATATTTGACCCCAAAATTTGTTATTTATATTTTGGTTAAATCGTTATTTTAAATTGTTCTTAAATTTCCAGTTTTACCTAATTTTAAAATAAATATATATTTGTATTTAATTTCTCCTTAAAATGAGCGAAATTTTCTTTTAATATTCAGAGTGATCGAAGTACTTTAGCTTTTGTGCTCAGAAATCCACATTTAAATTATCCCAAAAAAAAACATAATAATTAAAATACATACAAAAAATATTTTGGCAACTTTTTTCTTTCTAAGAGCCGTTAACTTTCTACGTTTTATGTTTCTATGTTTAGCTCTAAAAAATATCGCCCAATGAAAAGACGTCAAAAAACATACCGAAGTTTTTGTAATAAGTAAGACAACACAGAAATATTTTTCCGTGCATTACCATTCTCATTTTTGTATATGTACATCAAAAAGAAAATTTTGAAGATGTCGCTTAAGTTATTTTGGCGGTTAGGGCTCGATATATCTTGTATATTCATATAGACATACCAGGAATTTAAGTAACCACTTTTTCAGATTACCAGACCCCGAGAATGAAAAGAAGAATTATTAATTTTTTCACTTCTCAACCCTGGAAGGTAAGGTGGCCAGATGCGTTGATTTAATCAGTACATATGCTGGGGGGTTACTCTGCAATGCGATGCGAAAACAAATGGTTCGCATTCGCGAAAACACTTCGTAAGTAATACACAGGGGTGATTGCCTATCGCATCGCATTTCTCTGTCGTATCGCATTACAGAGTAGCCCCCTGATTTTGTTTTGATTGTACTGATTTTTAAGAACCCGAAATCAGTACGCAAAATCTACTGATTTCCTGAGTTTGTAGTGATATACATTTAAAATTTTTTTTTTGTGAATTGGTATAATTGACATTTACTTGAGGTTAACATGTTCAAAATAAATGTTTTTTGACAACTCATGCGTGTGAGCAGATTCAAAGCGATTCATTGAACATATAAATGCAGCGGTAACTAAATTTAAACCATTTTTCAAAGCTGTCACCTTGAAATTGTTTCGTTTCCTAGCATTTCGCAAAATTACAGCTTGAATTCAACTAGGGTTCCCAGATTTTGAAACGGAGAAAGGAGTACATTTATATTTTCGATAGAAAAAAAGCAGTACAAGACACAAAAAAGGAGTAAATTTTTTTTTAAATTTTTTGTGCAATTAATTGTTACAAATTACCATTAATTAGGTACAAACCAACAAATATCTTAGAAATCTTTTTCAACGCAATAATAAATATTAATTACATAATGTAAAAAATATATTTTTAAAACAAGCTTTCATTTAACATGCACAATCAAAAGAATAAAATAAAGTATTATAACAAAAGATTTTTTTTAGCAAGAAAATTTTGTAAAAACTGCACTAAAATTAATAAAACAAAATAATTTAAGCTTTCTTTATAGTTACTGAAAGCCAAATAGCGAAAGGAGTTACTCAAACTCTAATCAAAATTACTCACAATTTGTATTGATTTACTTCGGTTTTAAAAAAGTTTGTCGCGCGAATAGCGAACCGGCATTTACTTACATATCTTCATACATATCTTAATACACATTATGTATGTATGTATGCAGATATGTAAATGCGGGTTCGCTTTTCGCGCGACAAACATAAAAACGAAGTGAATCAGTACAAATTGTTAGTAATTTTCATTACAGTTTGAGTAACTTCACTATTTGGCTTTTAGTAACTTTAACGAAAGCTTAACTTATTTTATTTTATTAATTTTAGTGCAGTTTTTACAAAATTTTCTGCTAAAAAATCTTTTGTTACACTACTTTATTTTATTCTTTTGATTGTACATGTTAAATAAAAGCTTGTTAAAAAAAATATATATCTTTTTATTTTTAATATTTTTATTGAGCTTTGTACCACGATTGTTTATTAGGAAAAATTGAAAAAGCAACAAAGTCTAAGCGGTAGAAGTTATAGCACTATTTCGGAGATCACCACATCTCCTCATCAGACTTCTTTTTTCTAGATTTCAGCAGGGATCGAACCTGCGAATTCGATGTTCAAAGTCAGAAGCGTTAACCACTGAGCTATGTACATCCCGTAAACTCTCCTTTTCTTTTTCTTTTTCATTATATTATTTTGAACTTTTTAGTTTTATTTTATATAATCAGGACATAATATTTTTATTGAAGGCTGACTCTCCATTTATGAGCATAGTACATTTAATATAAGCTGCGTAAATCTTTTCGATCATCTGTCTAGGCTCAGCAAAACACGTTGAGTTCAGGTAGCGAAAAAATTGTACGATGGAAAAAATGGCGGAAAGTTGGCAACTGTTGAATTGAGCGGAACTACTCAACTGTGCGTTTCTAGCACAAACAGTCAACGGTTAGACAATATGAACGCGACCAATGTGTCAGAATTAGGAGAGTAATCAGAAACAAATCGGTGTCTTATTTAATTTAAGCATTCAGCTCAAGAACAAACCACACACCCGGTAGGTGCTCTACAGAAATTCGTATAGAAATATCACAAGGTTAGCAGCTGATTCATTCAAACTAATTACCGGTATATTACCTTACCAAAGAGTTCACAATAGAATCTATCATACCAGTGCCTAAAGCTATACTACTTAGGCAAATTACGCTCTGCTATCACTAGCAGTACTGAAAACGCTGTAAAGCGGCTATTAAGCGAAGATCACACGATTTGTACGGATTTGTACATTTTGGCAGACACAGAGTGGTGTTGTTTAGAAATTTGAGTTCAGTTCAATGAAAGAATTTCCGAACAACACCACTCTGTACCTGCCAAAATTTACAAATCTATACAAATCGTGTGATCCCTGCTTAAGATGAAAATAAACATAAGAAACTGTGAAAACGTTTAATATAAGTGCATAGCATACATTTTGGTTTATGTTTGTTCTGTATGTGGAGACTTTTGCAAATTATTTGGAAATTTATACACACTTATATGTATAAGAAAACCATACCTGTTTTCGAACGAAGTAGTATTTATATCTATTGTAAGAATATATGGCATTCTGTGGAAACATATGTATGAAAATTAACTACATATGTACATACATATGGTCGATGTTTTTGCAAAACCGCCCATCGATCAGTTGCAAAATTGCCAAAATCGTCATTGTGGCAAAAATTAGATTTGGTAACCTTGAACTCCAGGCAACCAGTATTTTTTTCATAAGAATCGTAAAATCGTTATTAAAACAACAGATTTGTAAAATAATAGCTAGAGAAAATAACGCCTATCAAGGCAATGCCTTCAAAAAAAACAGTTTTTTCGCTCTCCTGTAAAATTTGAGTGCCGTAAGATACATAGGCGGTTTTGCAATTGGTCGATGGGCGGTTTTGCATATGTGCGCCCTTAAGATGAATGCACAGTAAATTGAAATTGTGTAACGTTGCTAGAGCACTTTTCAGATTTATGTCTTTAGCACCAAATTATTTGATTAAAAAAATTTTACTTAGAACGCTGAAACCGAATCGCAAACGCACTACAGAGAGTTTCACGCTGTCAAACGACAAAAATTATCAAGGGGCGTTCAATATCCGGTTAACACAAACTGGTGGTAAAATGTCGATATTGACTTTTAACTGGGAGGTAGTGATATCTAGATATTGAAAAAACGGCCCTAAGGATTATTTTCGCCATCTCTGGTTAACACTAACCTCCATTTAAACATCGTTATCAACGTCACCTACTCTCTGTTATATGTATAGCAGTAGCGCTCTATGAGCAAACAGTTTTTATAAAAATTTTATCTTGTTGCTTTAAATAGAAAAATTCTTTAAATGTAAATTCTATGTTAAACTAAAGCATTTTCACCTAAGCTAATCCTTTTCACCACTTCAGTTAGGTTATTAATTAAAAACAGTATTCAGAAGAAGCACATCGTACTAACTGAAATTTTTTCGCCTGTGGGTTATTAGAAGTATGTACACTTTTAAGAGTTTGGCCATGCTAAACACAGCTGAAGCTAATTTCCGGTATTTCTCTTACTAGCGCCTGAAACTATACGTATTATTTAACAAATTTATAGCGTTTTTACGTTCTTTGACAAATTACGCTTTGTTAGCCATGAATTTACTGTGTTTGGATCGCCTTTGTATCAAGACCCCTGGACATTCTAGGAAATTAATTTATACTAGTATCGCCCAGTTGTCGAAATTCGACATCTTTTTTCATACACTTTTGAATTTTACCTGTCACCAATACCAAATCCTTTATGCGAATTACTATTTTGACGTCCACCAGCATAATTTATAGCGAATTTACAGGAAAACTTAAAATCGAGTTATGAACGTTAATACCGGATTTATTAATGCTAATTCTACAAAGTCTCCTCCTTAGTAGCTTTTGCAAATAGACCGAAAAGGAACCTCGATTTTCATTTATAAAAAATATGCATATGTATTTGTATGTATAGATGAGATGTTCATCACTGACTAATATCTCAAACAATTCAGACTGTAAATAAACCCGTAAATACGTATGGGCGGTGCCACGCCCTCTTTTCCAAAATCTACCATATTTCGCCGTAGGTACGGTATTGACAACATATCGAGCCCTAACCGCCAAAATAACCTAAGCGACATTTTTTACAAAATTTTGTTTTTGATGCAGAAATATTCCTAGAGCATCTAGATGCGTTTCTGCATCAAAAATAAAATTTTGAAAACAATGAGGCTTACGTTATTTTGGCGGTTAGGGCTCGATATGTTGCTGAGCCAAATTTCAGGACGTCAGCATAAGCGGTTCCAGAGATAAGCGATATGAGAATTTCAGTTTGTATGGGCGGTGCTACGCCCCTTTCCCATTATATACCACTTTTCGCCATAAGTACGTTATTGATATCATAAATAGCTGTGTCGAATTTAAGGACGTTAGCATAAGTGGTTCCAGAGATAAGCGATATGAGAATTCCAGTTTGTATGGGCGGTGCCACGCCCCCTTTTCCAAAATCTTACACTTTTCGCCTTAAGTACGTTATTGATATCATAAATAGCTGTTTCAAATTTCAGGAAGTTAGCATAAGTGGTTCCAGAGATAAGCGATGTGAGTATTTCAGTTTGTATAGGCGGTGCTACGCCCCTTTTTCCAAATCTACCGCATTTCACCGTAAGTACGGTATTGAAAATGTATGTTGCTGTGTAAGATTTCAGGATATCAGCATAAACAGTTCCAGAGATAAGCGATATAAGAATTTCAGTTTGTACGGGCGGTGCCACTCCCCTTTTCCAAAATCTACCATATTTCGCCGAAAGTACGGTATTGACAACATATGTTGCTGTGTCAATTTTCGGGACGTTAGCATAAGCGGTTGTAGAGATAAGCGATATGAGAATTTCAATTTGTATGGGCGGTGCCACGCCCCCTTTCCAAAATGTACTACTCTTCGCCGTAAGTACGGTATTGACCACATATGTTGCTGTGTCAAATTTCAAGGCGTTAGCTTAAGCTGTTCCAGAGATAGGCGATATGAGAATTTCAATTTGTATGGGAAGTGCCACGCCCACTTTCCCAGTACCTAACATTTTTCACCGTAAGAAGGGTATTTACAATCTATGCATCTTTGCTAAGTTTCAGTTCCACAGCATAATTGGTTTTAGAGATATAGTGATTTTCACATTTTAGTCTATATGTCAGATGCCACGCCCCCCTATGTATCGGGATTAACATTTCTGGATTAGAGGAAGTTATGTCCTTTAAATGGGTGTATCTTTCATTGAAATCGAGCGAACGGTGCCTTCAAAAAAGGGATTGCAAAATTTTATGGTGGCGTATTTATATATAGATTTATATTGTCATCGTGATTGGAACTATGCTGAAAATTTCAAGTCTCTAGCTTGTCAGTCGGGACACGAATTTCGATACGATACGACACCATATCGATGCTTTTGGCATTCGATACCGATACAACTAAAGCACAGAGAATTTTTCACAATGCATGAACCTTTTTTATTCTTTATAAAAATACAGTTTGTACTAAATATATGAAAAAACGTAAAAAAAATTGTTAAACTTTGTGCTAAACTCGGCAAAATTCAATAAATTTGCATACAAATTTGCAACATTCTAATCTGACTTTTTATACAAATTTTTAAAATGAAGTTTTGCAGCCCATTAAATTTTAGTTGATTTTTGGTATTGTTTTTACTGAGAGATCTTCCATACAAACTATGTTCGATAATTCTTTTTATATGGAAGACACTGTCAGCAAAAAAAAAATGCTAAAAATCAACGAAATTTGCTGGCAGACTTGCACTTTATTAATTGGCCCAAAAGCTACATTTTCAAAATTTTTCTAAAAGATCTGATTAGAAATTGAGATCGGATGAAAGAGCCTCCGAGCCAATAATTTTGTACGGCACTGTACTCTAGGTTTCATGAAATAAAAACTTAAGTACAATATAACATAAAAATATCCGTCATATTTTTCGTTGCTGTGAACTTGTTTCAAAACTTCTGTCTCTTCCTTAATATAATTGTAAAACTCTGTGCACGTCATTTTGAACGTATTTAAATAGGTACATATGGGTGTTTCCATACAGCCGTACGCGACAAAAAAAGAAGTGGTTTTAAGGTTAGTTTTTATTACAATATTTATACTAGTAACACATACTAAATTAAATTTTTTCAGTTCTTCTCTCCACCGTTTCGCGTTTTCAAAACCTTTTTCCACCATCTGAATACGAAATTTAAAGTTATAAAGCCGTTTGAATTCATTTGCTTGCATTTTCGGTTTACATTTTCATGGAAACACGCATATATGCGAAAGTTTGCGAATCATGTGAGTTTTTATTTTCTTTAAAAATTCCTAAACTAAGCTAAATAATGTACCTTTACAATCCTTTCATATTTTAAGAGAAATTATCTCTGGCTTGTTTTAAATAAAAAAAAAACTAATAACGTACGCGACATAACGTACGCGACAATTTTTCTCGTAAGTAATAAAATGTATTTATTGAGAACTCTTCTCGCCACCGTTTCATTGTTTTACAACTATTCTAAATAATTTAAATGGAAAATTTTGGAATTAACATTGGTTTTGATGTATTTGATTGAAATTTTCGTACTTACAATAACGTATGCGACAAACTTTAAAGGGTAATAAAATATATTTTTACTTCGGTTGGAAAGAAAATTTTACTGTATATCTTTAACTAGAAGAATTCTCGCTTAAGAATTGTAATCTGCATTACCTGCGACTGCCAATATACAAATGACATAGACAAACAATGTTTTTGCATAACGTACGCGACATTAGAATACTATCAGAAGCAAATAAAAAAATTACCGTTATTCGAGCTCTAACTTCTCCTTTTTCTCATTTTTATAGTTAGTTGTTATTGCAAATTTGATTTTAAGATGTAATTGTAATGTTTCAAATCTCTTAATTTAGTTAATAGGAAAGAGAAAATAGTTCATTTCATTAGAGACAACTGAGTCGAAGGGACATTCAGTTTTACTCTTCCATTTTTGAGTTTTAATATAAAAATTCGAGTATTTTTCTCTTATTAATTCGTCTTAAAAACCCTTTTCAGTTGTTTTTATTTTTTCAGTCCTGGTTGACATTTTCATGGAAACACCCATATACGAATCATCAACTATTGCTTTTGCAAAGTTCAACTATCTCGAAATGTGACTATTTCACAAATTAAACCGGTGCACTGAGAGAAAGAAGTTTAGAATTAAAAAAACATGCTAAATTAAAAAAAAACGCATATGAAAGAGCGCCAACCCAACTCGTAATACATTTAAGTATACAAGTTTTAGTATTTAAAATTAATAGAAAATATTAAATAGAAAATATTCATGTTTACTATGCGTTATTTCCCTCAGTGAATTCATAACATTTTTCTGAATATTACAACGCGTTTTTTCGCTTAGTGTAGTGATTTTTGAACTTTTATTCAAATTTGTGCAATCAAATGAAAAACCGACTAAAACGAAACCCGGGACATCTTAAGGTTGGACTGGGACACCGGGACAAATAGTCTAAAACCGGGACATGTCCGGGAAAACCGGGACGTCTGGCAGCCCTAATCTAATTAAATGTGGCAACACTGAACTCATGTAAGTAAAATATAGCCACCTAAAAGTCTACACTACGTTGCTTATGCATTTGACAGACTTATCGTTCATTTTCTGACAGTCAGTTACGGCAGCTTATTCATATTATAGTTTGCCCTTAACGCAGTTGGAACGGCATTGTCGGGTGGTCGGTCGTCAGTCGCATCCCTAGTTTTGGAATCCTACTGCTTAAATTTTTTGTTGAGGTGCGCTGAGGTTCGGAAATGCATCCTACTTTTGAAAAATAGTTTTTTGACTTCTACGGTCAGATCGTTTGCTTCGCTTAGTTGCAAGAGGCTGTGCAGATATCTCGGACACGTTTTAACAAGAGTTCCGTTCATTTTATTGAAAATAATCTCAAGCTCTTTTATTTTTTCCAGGAACTCGCTTGAGGTTATAAACAGAGCTCCTCTCGAAATTGGTCCACCCAGGCGTAGGAAGACTCGTCATTGCTTATGAACTCTGATAGGCCTAGCTTTCGGATTATATAACCGGCGAAATATTCAAGCGCATCTTCGTGGAGTGCTTCAGTTCCGTCCACTTCACTCGATTCTAAGACGAGTTTCTTATCATCGAGGTGCCATAGTGTCAAAGCCTATCCATTCAGTGTCATCAGCCTCCACTTTACCGCGCGCCACCAATGCTTCCGTATTTCGTGCTAAGTCAATATAATAAAAAAAGTTAAATGTTTTATTTTATAAATTTGGGATTAGAAATAATACATTTACCCAATAAGTATTTTCTTAATCTGTACTTAAATTGCATTGGAGTCGGATTATCGTGCAGTCCGCCTTTGTCACGCATAGCTCAAAAAAAGTGCTCCAAAACATCTTGGCTTAATCGGTATGTAAGAATGTATTGCAGACCATACGTCTCCGTAACATACCGATATAAACCTCTTAGAGACTCATTTGTAAGTAAAATGCCTTTTTGGAAGGGCAGTAATGAGTTTTCCCCAAAAGCCCGGGTACGTTGCACGCAGTCGGCCATTTTTTCCAGAATGCTTAACTACTCCGGCAAACTCCGGCAAAAAAAAGCTTTTTGGATGGAAAGCTTTGGCAGTTCGTAAACTTTATGTTACAGAGGTCGAACCAACCGTTCACAATGTCAATAAAGTCTGCGGTTTCGCAGGCTTTATAAACATCGAGCCCCAACGAAGAGCAACGTCGTAATGCGCTAGCCGTGCTATGCAAAAACAGCTGCGCAGCGAACTTAACTTTTTGTCGATCTGCATGGTGTACTGTGAGGTGTTTGTCGGAAATTTTATGGGAAAAGGAAACTTCCGATACTGCTGTATGTCTTAGCAAATCTGCATGCTTCGAGCTGATAACATGACACCTTCGGAAACCAGCCACGAATCGAGAATGTGATTCTTCAAGAGCTTTAATAAATATGGTACATGCTCAAAGACAAAAAAACTTTGCAATCATCTGCAGGGTTTGGAAACTGCGTTTGTTCTAAAATGTAAACGACATTAAAATATTCATACTAAACATAAGTATCGTACTCAAATATTCCTATAGCATTAGAAACATTGATCTCTCGCCAAAGGGCTTAATTTCCACCTCTCATGTCCGATACAACTCCCACAACTGGATATCCGGCTTCTTCCAACATTTCAATAAGGCCGTGCAAAATAGATTTTGTCATCCGGCAGTCGTATGCTAAAAAAACAGGCTGTTTCCACGACCCCTTAAGTCCCCGAGCGATAACTACTTGTACATAGCTGCTCGGTGTCCGTACGGTGTTCTAATTTTACTCTAGTCTCAAATAGTTAATGCTAACTTTCACTTTAATATTAAAAAATTAACACTACTTTTAACTTGGATCTTAAGAACAATAAATGTAATATTTCGCTATTAATAGATAATTAGTTTTATATTTGTTACCAGGTAACAAATATAAAAAAATAAAAATAAAAAATATCCCGACGAATTGATAACGTCCTCCTTGTTTTGAAGTCGGTTAAAAAAATTCGAATCGTTTGCAGTCAATAGTACTTACAAACAAAACAGAAAATGCGTTAGTAAACTCCAGTCTCCACTAACTTGAACGTGTTGGACGAACGATGCCAACGAAAACGTGATGCCGCACTTGGGCTGGAACACAACACACACAACCGATAGAAAAATGGAAAACCTGCAATGAAAAGTGCAATTAGTGGGGTTTCCAAAAAGTCGAAAATGCACCCACAAAAGCCCTAACTTACTTGAACGTGTTGGAGGAACGATGCCAACGAAAACGTAATGCCGCACTTGGGCTGGAACACAACAATCACAAGCGATGGAAAACCTGAAATTTGATGGATAATTCAAAGTTTTATGATAGGAATAATTTAAGGTTTTCCTAACTTACTTGAACATGTCCGTAAGATATTCGATGACAGGAAGAGAGCACACAAATCGATATGGATGAAAGAAATGCGCAAACCACTAGATACAAGAAACCTAATAAATATAAAATTATAACTTGATACTGAATTAGGTTGATTTAATTTCAATATTTACACAAAATGACACAATTAGAATAAAAATTTTCCGCGAATAAGAATAAAGCAAAGCAAAGAAAATGAAGCAGTGTTGCCTACTTGATGTTTAGATAACTTTTCTATTATTTAAAGATTTTTAACAAAATCTCCCCCAAAATTAAAGAAGTAACACTGTTTCACCTAAGGCAGTCAGTATGGCGGAATTAGAGCGAGAAGTTGCCAACCGATAACACCTTGTATTAGGTGCGTTCGTTTAAAATCTCCAGTAAAAACCAACCAACTGCCAAATTCCGGCGAAATGTCATCTGTTCTCTCACAAGAGAAAAGTATCCCAAATAGTACGCGAACAGAATATTTGCAGAAACTTGCAAGTTAGACGAACAGCTGATATAATTTTTGTTTACATTCAAAAGTGTAAAATTTAAAACGTACGAAAAGTCATCACAAAGTGTTAGTAGTGGCACAGTTTATTGATTAAACAAATAACTACTTATTTCTTACAAGTTTAATTAGTCGCATTTTATAATTTTTAACTTCCAAACCATCAAATTCAATTTGTGATTTGCGTAAATGCCAACCAGCTGTTTTTGATCAGCTGTTTTCCTGTTGGCAAATTGCTGTTGGCAAAATTTTTTCCAGCAGATACCAGCAGCTTCACCTCAAAATGAAATGTCACTTTGCTCTCTCGATTTCCCCTACTTTGCAAGTTTTTTGCGTACGCGAACGCAAAAACTTGTAAGTTTTGGTTAAACATGAACAATTAACAGCTACGCGAACGTAACTATTATTGCATTATGCTACGCTACGACTAATACCTTTCGCGTAATCAATCGTTATCGCCTCTTATGCTCTGACTATGCATACTTCGCATAACTTCGCACATCTTCGCATAAACTTCAAACTGTAAATTCGTAAGTACTTTTTATGTATTTTGTATGTATTCCATTACGCAGAAATTAACAGAACTTTTCAAAGTTTAGCTATCTGTTGAGTTCAGATTTTGCTTCACATTTTCTTAGGTTAAATTTTTATTGCACTGGTACAAATAGTTGTGCGAAGTTATGCGAAGTTATGCGAAGTTATGCGAAGTATGCATAATCAGACCTTTAAGTTTGATCAAACACTTGAATACTCGTACATGGCGTATGAGTAACATTATTTCCTGCTCATATGAACTTCATCAAAAAAAAAAAAAATTGTTGAATTTACCAATGGATTACGCGAAAGTGATACGTCGCGGCGTAATACTTTGCGCTGTAATTTTGTAGAAAATTTCTTCCTCTGCAATGTGATATATTTGTCTTTTTGATTAATGCATTTCATTTGACGCAGGCAGAATTCTTGTCGTTGAATTGGACGTGATTTGATAGTTTTTAATAAATTTGAAAATTCAAAAAAAAAAAAAAGTTTTTTATATTTTGACACTCCGATTGTCAATATCTCTCTTCGGAAAAACGCTTGGAAAAAATACGTATTCCTCTGCCTGTGACAAAAAAGTTAATCCGCCGTCGCACAGTGCCGCCTAAGTGGGCAAAAATCGAAAAACTCGTTGCCAGCAATGTGAACGTGTTTCGTATTTTGTAAAGGTACTTTATCCACTAAAAATAATTAAATAGAAATTTACCTATAAAATAAATTATATGCCGCCAGGAAGGCACTAAAGTCGACCAATTTTATACTAAGAATATTAATAAGAGCATAGCCATGCGTAAGCTCTTCACGGAAACGAAAGTCAACAAGTAATTTTTAGCAAAAAAAACCGACTTCAACTCATAAAAAAAAATATATATATATATATCTCATGATCCACTGATCGGATCTTAACCAGATTAGTATGGGACTACCTCTGAGAAACAATGCAAAAAGAATTATCGAAATCGGTTGACCAAAGTTATGCGGTAACATACATAAAAAATAAAAATAAAAAAAATATTCTGACGAACTGATAACCTCCTCCTTTTTTGGAAGTCGGTTAAAAATACATTCTTTGAAATAGAATGTTGGTTTGACGTTTTTTATTTCCTTGTAGATAGTAGATAGCTTGTTGTTTTGATAACTTTTGATTTTGAAATTTTAGCGCATGCAATTCAAAGCATTAGGTTTAATTGACAGTAGTCAAACTACATAACGTATACCTAAAATTTCTACAGAGAAAGTACAAATTTGAGATCGATTTTAAGCGGTCGCTATTCATATATCCACATACATACGTATATTACCCGTCATATCAAATCTGGTCTAATACATGCATACATGTGGCATACATATACATACCTAACCAATTATGCATGCAGATATTTAAATGCCGGTTTGCTATTCGCGCGATAAACTTTTTTTAAAACGAAGTAAATTAGTACGAATTCTTAGTAATTTTCATTAGAGTTTGAATAACTCCTTTCACTAAATGGCTTTTAGTAACTTTAACGAGACCTTAACTTATTTTATTTTATTCATTTTAGTGCAGTTCTGACAAAATTTTCTTGCTAAAAAACCTTTTGGTACATTACTTTATTCTATTCCTTTGATTGTACATGTTAAATAAAAGCTTGTTTTTAAAAAATATTTTTTTTTACATTATTTTATTTTCACTTTGAATGCGTACGAATGTCGCATCGACATTGGAGAAATGCCCATATACATATGTACATATGTACATACGTACGAGCACCAAATTACTTCATTTATAGAAATGGCGTGTCGCCCATCGTCGTAGTGCATAGGGCGACATCTACCTCTCCAACCAACGAGGTTGATGTCTAGAGTTTATAGGAACTTTGCAAAGCAAAGCTTTTACAGCTGTCTGGACACACAACATTGCAAGTTGATAAAAGCGTTGTACAAAATTTGAGATCGGTTTTAAGCGATCGTTATTCATATACCCACATACATATGTATGTATTACTTTTCGTATCAATTCAAGTCTATTACATGCGCCCATACATGTAATCTATATACATAAAAATAAAATGTTTTCCGTATGACGGCGATGCCTGACCAAACGGCTGAACCGATTTCAATTCTGTAAAAAGCTCATTTTGGACCTTCTGTGTGAAAGGTTCTTTGATGTAAAAACACTAGAAATTTTTTGTTGTTGTTGCCGAAAAATGAGAGCTGAGACGTCACGATTTCACAATTACATAGAGTTTTCCGTATATTGAATGTCACTAAACTACTAAACGGCTGGACCGATTTCGTTCATATTTGGAACATATTTCAGCACCTTAAAAGGAAATATTTCGACTAAACATTTAATCGCTAGGTGGCGCTGGGGTCGGGATATTCATAAATATTGCATTTACTTGCTGATTTAGCTCATATTTAAAAAACAATTTAGCCAATTTAAAAGAAATATTTGGACTTGAAACTTACACGATAGGTGGCCCTGTGGCCGAGACATCCCCAAAAATTATTTTACGCTGAGTGAAGGATATATCTACTATATATTTGTGGAAGTATGTATGTATGTATGTGCCAGGTTGCAGCCTAAACGGACGGACAGAATCGAACAAAATTTTGACAGAGTATTGCCATGACACCTGGGCCTATAATAGGGTAAACAAATTGGGATTCGACAAGGGGGCGTGGCACCTCCCATAGGCGTGAAATTTTTAATCAGCCATATCTTCGAAACTATAAGTCACATGAACTTGAAATTTGGTATGCAGTCATACATATGTACGGTGACCATCCGTCCGTTATTTTAAAGGACAGTCCTTTATTTAATCCCCTGTCCTTTATAATTTATTTCAAAATAAAGGACGCCTTTTGTCCTTTATTTCTTAAACTGTCCTTTAAATCGGCTCTGCACTTTTCAGAGGTAAATTTTTAAATGCAGAATATGAAAAATAAAAATGACCCATATAAAATATAATGATTAAGGTTTTCTGTTTAAACGGTAATCTTTGTATTTACAATCTATAAAGCAAGGGAAAGCTGTGCTCAGGATCGTGTTGCATGCCGAGTTTTCAGTTCTACTGAAAAAGAACAATAAACCCGCTGCTGCACAGTGGTTCAAAACTGGCATTTAGTGTTCGAAATTTACTGGAGCCTTCATTTTTCACTTAATTTGATTAATTTTTTTTATGAAAGCTTACAATATTTGCAAGAGACAAGTTGGGCCTGATATCTGAAGTTTTATTTGATTATATTAAATTTTGTAGTGCAAAATGCAGAAAAAGTAGCAATTTTCAAGAAAATGTGTTCTCCTGTTCCAGTTAATAAATGTTACATAACAAAAACTAGTTGAAAACAATTGTATGGTTCTCCCGAAACAAAAAATAAATACACAAATAAATCCGAAATATTATAAAAAAATTTTCACCAAAAGTAAATATTTTTTTTTTTGTTAGTAAAACTTGGTTGAAAATTGGAGGCTCCGGTGGATTATGAACATTAAATTCCAATTTTGCACCACTGTGTCCTGGTGAAGTCCTTGAAAAGGATTTGGCTTCTTTTTTCGCTACAGCAGGGGAACTTATACAAATAAATAATAAAATTAACTGGTAAATATTTGATTTAAACTATGATAGGGGCAAGGTACTTTTATCATACAAGTTGTATGCACGTAATACCAAATCATTTTAAAAAAATGTCCTTTATTGCACGTTGGTTAATATGGTCACCGTATACATATGGTAGGTGCTTACAGTAGAGTGTATATAAATGACTTTGTAAAAGTGGGCGTGGCACATCCCATAGGCGTGAACGTTGTTATCAATCATAACTTCGGAACCATAAGTCACATGAACTTGAAATTTGGTATACAGTCATATATATGGTAGGTGCTTATAGTACGGTATAAATAAATGAGTTTGTTGAAGTGGGCGTGGCACATCCAATAGGCGTGGAATATTTTATCAGCTATAAATCCGAAACTATAAGACATATGAACTTGAAATTTGTTATTCAGTCATACATATGTTAGGTGCTTATAGTAGGGTATATATGAATGAGGTTGTAAAAGTGGGCGTGGCATATCCCATAGGAATATTTTATCAGCTATAACTCCGGAACTATATGCCACATTAACTTCAAATTTGTTATTCAGTTATACATATGGTAGGTGCTTACAGTAAAGTATATATAAAGGGGTTTGCAAAAGGGGGCATGGCACATCCCATAGGCGTGGAAATTTTTATCAGCTATAATTTCACAACCATCAGTCACATGAAATTGAAATTAGGTATGCAGACAAATCTGCGGTAGGTGCTTACAGTAGGCTATATATACATGTGTTTGTAAAAAGGGGGTGGCACATCCCATAGGCGTGGACCCTTTTATCAACTATAACTTGGGAAAGGAACCATAAGTCCCAAGAACTTGAAATTTGGTGTGCAGGCATATCTATGGTAGGTGCTTTAAGTAAGACATATATAACTGAGTGGAACATCCCATAGGCGTGGAAAATTTGGAATCATATGTCACGTGAAATTGAAATTTGGTACGCAGACGTATCTATGGTAGGTGCTTATGGTAGGATATCTTAATATATAAATATCCCGTGTCACTGTGTTCGTTTACGCTGATCTCTGAAACCGCTTAACCGATTTCAATGAAATTTTGTGGGTGTGTATTGTTGGTTCCAACTTAAAAGATAGAATAGATAGAATAGTTGTTTGAGTTTGTAAAAGGGGGAGCGGCACGCTGATCTTATTGATTTTTTTTGATAATTTTTTTGTGTGGACACAACTGGCATTTGGCAGACACTGACTCTTTACAGCTGTTTAGGCTGAAAGAAATGACCGTCCAGATATGCTGTGGAATCACAAGCTTCTTGCAATATTTTAACTGTGTCCTGGGATTCCTCACTTTTCCTGGTCTCATCCACACTTAAAACCGATACAATGTCACTTATACCGGAGTATGAATTCTCATAAAAATTTATTTCACCGAACATGTTATACAAATTTATAACTGATTTGGAAACTAGAAGCGCGCACAATATATTGGATCAACGGTCACAGGTTAAATAATTATTTAGTAACGTGGCCTTGCTGCGATTATTGCTTCGCATCGGTTTTTCATTTACCGTTTTCAATTTCACATGTAAGTTTTACGTTGTTTTTGTGTAAGCTCATTCATTATAGTCAGGCCTGGGCAACGCTGACTTTGCAGTATCCCTGGGGTACTGCAAAATCTATTGGGTCGCGGTGCCCGTGTTGTTGGTGTTCCATCAATTAACGCTGGCCCGTTAATTACAAAAAGAGAGTTGGACGCTTTACCGATCACCACCACAAGCTCTACCCAGAATTGCGGCGGACGACGGTAAAGCGGTCGGCGGTAAGTCAGCAACGGTTCAGTTGCCGCAGTGAAATCCGTCAGAGTAAGCACAATTGCGGCGGACGACAGCGACGGAAATCAGTTGTCATTTTGATTTAGAAATTATCATTAAAAGTGAAATGTTTTTTCCGAACGTGCGCATATGTTGATTTTCTGCAAATAAAAATGGATGCAAATATTTGCACACATGTGTAAATAATAAAAATTATTACAATTATGTACTCGGTGTATAAGATCTATATTGAGATGAGGGAGCAGTTACGAAGGAGGTGGTGGGTGCGTCCACTAAATATCACCCGAAATGAGTTGGATTTCATACAACCTCTTTTTTTTGGAAATGAAGTTGAAAGATGAGGAACACTTTTTTAAAGCGACAAGAATGAGTGTTCCTATGTTTCATACTCTTTCAACTTTAATAAAAGGAAGACTCCAGCGATTTTCCCGAAGAGCGCCAATAGATGAAGAAACTCGACTGGCAGTGACATTAATGTAAGTAATTTATACAGAAACAAAGTGGTAATATAAGGAAGAATCTAATTTCAGATACTTATCACAAGGGTGTAGCTTACAATTTCTTGCGTGGTCGAACAAAATGGGTGTGTCTACTGTGAGAAAAATAATTTATGAAACATGCGATGCCTTATGGATCGAACTCCACGACATTTACGTTGCTCAGCCCAATCGATATGAATGGAAAACAATCTCCGACAAGTTTGTTGCGAACTTTTAAATTTCTATGTTAACTAATTAATTTATTCCGACTCCATATTTTTTAGGTTCTAAATTAAAAAAGGGAATGCCGCGTTGCCTTGGAGCCATTGATGGCAAGCATATCAATATTGTTAGTCTGGTACGGAGCGGTTCTTTATACTATAATTACCAAAAAAATTATAGTATTGTCCTAATGGCTGCGTGCGATGCAAACTACGCTTTCACATTTGTAGATGTTGGTGCGCTAGGTAGCCAGAGCGATGGTGGAGTACTTTCTCGAAGCTCATTCGGGAAAATGATTTTAAGAGAGTAGCTCGACATTCCACCAGAAGATAATGTTCCAGGTAATTGAAAATATTGTGGGTGTTCACACTATCAGTTTGCCTGGTTATGCCGTTTTATTTTTAAATTAGTTTACAACAATAAAATATACTATGGAATAATAATTTTTAACCAGATAACCACAGTGGTGCGATTCGCTACGTCAAGTCGATTCGCTACGTTAAGTCAGCTTAATAACAATTTTAACAATTTAGCTATTCGGTAAACGTTTCCCTAACAACATTCGTTAGCGCTAAATCAGCTGTTGTCGTTAACGATAACAAAGGCCGCTAATTTGACGACGTCTAGATTGGTGTTGTTAATAAGGCGTAAAAAGTACGTTCTGCAATTTTTTCGTACAAATGCAAAGCACAAAAATCAAAAATCAAAGGATTTTCAGCATCAAACTTGACCTTTATTACTAAAATTTAATGGGCTACAAAACTGCATATACAATTTTTTTATTATTCTTATTAAAAACTTGAACTTTTACGAGCGTTTGTTGTATTTTGTTCTTAATGACCAAGGTTGTACTTAATCCCTTTTTTCAATACTTTAGGAACACAAACAAGATTTCAGTACTATTTTGTTGGAGACAGTGCCTTTCCACTAAAGCGCAATTTAAAGCGTCCTTATCCTGGCCGAAATTTATCTGCTCAGAAGGAACATTTTAACAAAAAGTTATCCAGTGCTCGCGTATATCTCGAAAACGCGTTTGGAATGTTATCCAAAGTGGGTACTTCACTGAAAGTCTAGTGGACCATGTACAAGATGGAATAGTAGTTGTAGTAGGTATTTGGAGGCTGTCTAATACTGCCTTAAGTTCCGCCAGGATTTCCCAAGCGAACCGCTCAGCTGCGAACGCGTTCACGGATAGACACATTGGCCGAAATATTATTTAATAATTTATATGCTTTGTGAACAAAAACAACATTCACAGCACATACAACATAACTGTTTTTGCAAACAATGTTCTTTTATCTTTTTTCCTGTATCAAATCTAATTTTTTATTAGAAGCGGACTTAGCGTCCTTTCACTGTGAGCTAGCGAAATAAAAATACACGTTTTTTCAGTCATATTAATTTTTCATCTAATTCATTAATAAAATCAAATTCCCAAAAGCTCGTATCCACATACATATGTTTGTTTTCATATTTTTTTTAATAATAACATCGTACGTAACGATGAATAAAAATTTATTCGTCATTTGAAATTACTTGAATAATGAATAAAAATTTATTCATCATTCGAAAGTGCTTGAATGACGAATAAAAATGTATGCGTTATTTGAAATTGTTGGAATGATGAATGAAAACTTATTCTTATTATTTTTTTATTCAATCATTCATTTTCCTGATAACGCTCATCCCTGCTAAATACCTCAAAAAACATAAAAATACAAAAAAATCTGAAAAAATACAGTACATTTCAAATATCACAGCGCACGGCAGTGGCGCAAGTGACGAAAGCTATAGTATTTTTTAAGAAAAAGTAAAAATGCTTTTTAAGTGTACATTTTTTTCTTTCTTATGCATTTTTTTCTATAAAAAAATTTTTCTTTGAAAGTATGTTATGCTTTATCGCAATCAATATTAAAATTAATACAAATCAATAGCTCATTTTTTATTAGTGAGATATTCGCTTTATTTCTCTCATCCTACCATTTCAAAATCTTAATAGAAAAAACTCTTTGTGAATACCGAAGTTGCATACGCGAAATAATTTTAAGAAAATTTGTTAAGTCTTTCTAAGTATTTTAAAAAATATATTGTTTTGATATTGATATTTCAATATAAATGTCATCCATTTTAAAACATTTCTTTCTTAAAAATTACTGAAATATATTTATATTTATAATTGAAGAAATATTGTTTTTTTGCATACTACATTTTTTTCCAACAGTATATAGTACGCAGGCCTAAAAAATAATACAATACTATATATTATAGTACGGTTGGCAAACCTACTGTCAGTAAAAAAAATAAATAAAAAGTTCTAAAAATCAACGAAATTTTCTGTAAATTTCTGAAATTTTCAGACTTGCACTTTATTAATTCGCTCAAAAGCTACATTTTGAAAATTTTTCTAAAGGATCTGATTGGAAATTGTGATCTGATGAAAGAGCCTCCGAGCAAATAATTTTGTACGGCACTGTTAAGTACTCTAGGTTTCATGAAAGAAAAAAA
>NW_023461380.1:0-26462 GCF_013731165.1 Rhagoletis pomonella
TGCGATGAGCTAACCGGCATGCAGCATCAAAGAACTACGAAAAAAAATAAAATAAAATGCAACTTTAAAAAAGATATTAAAGCAATAAAAGTTGAAAGAAGAAAAGACCTTGAACAAAAACTAGCAAAATAAGAATGAGCAGACAAGTTGGCTAACAGCTGCAGCCAAGGATGGAGGTGCTTTGAAGCGCTACTACTACGAGTTAAGCAAGCTGGCAAAGAAGGCAAGAAAGATGCGATACAGAGCAACTATGGCTGGCAACAGGAAGAACATGCGATTTTTTGAAGAAAGAAGTCAACAGCTCGTTAAAGTTAAAGTGCTGAAGCGCAACGAGCACTAAAGTGTTGAGTTAGCGGGCTGGCTGGCTGCCTGGGTGCTTGCCTCGCCCGGCGCGCTGGTTGCATGGATGGCGCTGGCTGGTGGTGGTGGCGGCGGTAAGCATAGAAGACAGACAGGTAGTCAACTTGTGGCTTGTGTTGGCCAAAAAGGCACCTCAACTGCGAGTTGACACCGGTTGAGGTGTGCACGAAGCTGGAAGGGAGGGAGTAAGGTAGACGAAAAAATCAGCATGCAAATGAGAAAATAAAAATTTGCAAAGAGGAAATAAAATGTGGCAAAGGAATAAAATTTGGCAAAGGAATAAAATGTAATAAAAAGAAGAAAGAAAGAAAAAAACCCATAGCAGTAATATAAAAAGCGATCTTATAAGCATGAAAAAGAATCGTTTCAACAAGCAGCCGAAAATAAAATTCTCAAGTAGTGCCGGCAAGCAGCTCTAAAGCGCCCAAGAAGGTTAGCTTGAACTTGAAAGCGTCGCCGAAAGTTAAAGCAAAGTGTTAACAATGGGCAACAAGTCGCTGGCGGGCAACAGGAGTCGTTTATGTTGCAGCAACAACTACGGATTTGTGTCTTCAACTGCTCAGTATTGTAGTGAAAGAGAAGGAGGTGGAGAAATTAAAAAAAATATATATATTTTGCAGAAAATGCCAAAAAACATGCAAAGGAAACGAAGTTAATACCAGTCGGCAAATAGGCAAACCGCAATGTGAAGCTTCCTGAGTTACTAGGAGCTGCGCGCTGCCTCACCAACTCTCTGACCGCCTGTCTGTCTGTCTGTTCATGGTAGTACATTGTCGCCGCTGGCCAACTCAAATGAGGAATGATACTGCCATCGCCGCCAATGATGATGATGATGCGGTCGAGTTCATGATGAGTGGATCACTTTGACTGCCGTCGTCTGTCTGTCTGAGATTGAAAAATTGGATTTCTCATATGATGTTTCAGCTGTGCAGCGGTCAGGGTCAAGAGCTGGGTTTTTTATGTGCAGCCGTAAAAGATAAATATAAACTTGAAATTGCATGTGGAAATGAGAGTGTGAAAATATGTACACACATACATACATATGTAGTCGAAATGGTAGTTGAGTACTCCAAAGATAGCGCTGCTGCAGCAGTCGAGTGCAATGCAAATGAGCCATTTTGTTTTGTTAAGTCTTAAATCATATGCAGTATGTATATGCATATCCTAGTGCGAGTAAATATTGTTCAAGTATGCGCAATGCTGCATTTGCACACCTGTATATGTGTATGTGTGTGTGTGACACTCAAGGCTCTTTCACTGCGCATAATTTAATTGGTTCTGGCCATTTAAGTTGAAATGCGTTAAAGTCGTATTTAAATGTATTTCCATTCAGCGCTAAAAGTCAAAAGTGATTTCAGACCATCTTCAGGTTTCAAGTATTGCCATTGGCTAAGAAAATTTAATCTCCTTTTTTTTGAATTTTTCCTGCTAATAGTTTGATGTCAAGTTGGCTTGTTAATTGTTTTGTTAATAGCCTTTTCTTGAAATTAACATGTTACTTGTACTTACCATTTTCAATTCCATTTTGTCGTTGTGTATGATTTAGTTACGTTGCGGCATTTGGGTTGGATAAGTAAGGAAATATCTGCAGATCTGTAAAGAGAGAAGAAGTGGAATTATTTAGTGTTTAGTGTTGAAGCAAATACATTTTTTAATTAAGACTTTAATGGCATGTACTTTATTTAGGTAATGAGTAAGAAATTTGCAGCACTGCAGAACAAATGCCTTAAAATTACTATCAAAAAGTTATCTACATAATTGATTTTATTGGACATAGAAGACACATATACTCGTACTAAAGTTTGCTGATTGGTCGAGTGCTAAATGGCGCATGACTTAGCAGAATATATACTGGGTCCAAGAACCCAATACACCCCGCGCTGATATGGCCATAGGAAGCATAATTTGAGTGAATGTTCCAGTGAGCCAGCACTGTTTCAGCGTGGAGCCATTGATGAATATAGCACTAGAGTAAGAGTAAACTTTCAAAACTGCATCTGCCTCCAATTCGTTTTCCAATGGAATATGTGCGGCAAAGCCATTTGCAAACTGGATATCGGCGTGGTGCTGTATGGAAGCTTAAAGAGGGAGCCAATATAACTTCTGAACCAAAAGAAATAAATGAATGAAACATGATTCAAAATAATTGTTATTCCATGGTCTATACAGGTTTACTATGAGTTAACCCCCTAACAAGCACTAAAAATAGATAAGCTACCCCTCACACAAAAGAGGAGGAAAACTATTCAGACCTCAAATTCAAAGAAAAAAACAATTGAAGGTCAAACAGAATTTCAAGTCGAAAGCAACAGATACAACGAAGTTGATATAAGTTGCTCAGATCGGGTATATGGCGACTATATGATAATAGTGCCTTGAACCGGACAGAGCTCTGTAATACATATCTAAACCGAATTTCGGGCTGTTATCTCTTCATATTTAGAGTTTATTTACGCAAAAAAAAATAAATATATTGCCATTAGTGCAATGTGCGATGTGATTTTCGGTTCTGTAGGAACAGTTTTCGGTTGTTTTGAATTGGTTTTGGATATATTTTTTCGGTTTTTCGAATCGAGTTTCAGTTCTTCCAGAACCGTTTTTGGGGTCTTTTGAAGTCGAGTATTGGTTTTGCCCGAACCGTTTTTCGGGCCTTTGGGACTCGAATTTCGGTTCTTTCTTAGCTTTCCCTGGGAGGTCCGTGTACATGATATTACCCAGCGTTAGATATTGTTTTCTAGTATCATTTTTCGTTTGATGGAACCAATTAATAGCAATTTTTTTATTGCTATGATATATAGGAATGACTTGTGGTGTGCCTCTGTTAACGTGTCCGAAACTCTCCATGTCTCTGGCACATAATCCTTCTACCTGCAGGCACTTGTACTACTCCACAAAACACATACTAAATCCACAAAACACATACTAAATCCACAAAAATTTTCCTTGTCTGACTCACTCAAACTAGCTTCCCTCACTTGTTCACTCACTACTTTAGCCACTTTTCTTCTTTTCTTGCACATCGACTGCAACACTAACATTTGCTTAACTCACTCAATTAATTTGCATAAATATTTGCATTTTATTTATTAATTAAACACGAAAAGTAATCAACTGAAAGGAAATACTAACAAAAACAACGAACCCAGAAAAATTGAAGTAAAATACCAACAAAAACAAAGACAACAAAGAGGCACTCGTAAATGTGCGCAAGACAATAAATTTCGAAAAGTGTCCACAATTAAAGCGTAAAGATAAGCGAAATGACATGAAAAAGGTAAACAAGTGAACTTAAGTAAAATGATGAGGGGCAACAGGAAAATTATACGAGAAGCGGTTAGGTTAAGAGGCAACCAAGCTTGGAGAGGCTGCTGCATGCAACTATACATACATACATATGTACATACGTTGGATTGTAGATACAAGTAGAGCCGCACTAAAATTATGAATTTTTAATTATAAGCGTAAATGAAAGGCTTTGCAACGTTTACATAGCCAGCAAATGTATTTATGATAAAATTTTCAATTTGTAAAACAAAGTTGCCGCCAACAAATAATCTCAAAGATAAGAAAAAGCGCAGGAGAGCGGATGAAATATGACAGAGAAATTTCGCTCGTTTTAGCTTGATGCCACGCGCCACTATGCTCGCTGGCTGGCTGTTGTGGGTTGAGTAAATCAGGCGCCGAAAAGAGGCAATTAGGGAGTGGAGGGAGACTGCACTTAAATATTTAGTTGTGACCCAATAACCCAGCGAACACAATTTTGAGAATACTAAAGAGCAACAACTCAATGGTTTGAGAGTGCAGCGTGCGTGGTCAGAGAAATATTGCGATCCAATGCCGCTGCGTGCTTTTGGAATTCTCAACCAACTTTTTATGTCTGTAATACATAGACTCCGATTGACGTTGACTTATTTGCAGCACTCTACGACTTTTCCTCTGCTGGGTTGCTGCACACACTAACTTAGTTTTAATTGTATTTATAGTATATTTGTTAAAAATACTATTCGAGTAGTCTACGATTACCTATGGTGGGCTGGGAGGCGAAAAAAAACTGATGATCTTGTCTTCTTGTGGCGGAGGTTATTGTCGCTGCTTTTCTTTGTTTGATTAATTTAGCGGCAAGAATAATAAAATGAAATTAATAAAAACCGCAATATAATAAGTGTTGAAAAAATAAATTAAACAGATGTAGAATTATACGAGCGCATACATATTTACTACTCAAAGGGCTTATTTATAAAATAAGCCAAGATGTAATAAAATAGTTAGCCGTGAGTCAAGTAAAGAGTACAGATGTTGGCTCCACTTAGCGGCTGAGCAGTGGTGCATTTACAGTAAAGAAAAGTAAATGTGATCTTAACTCAACTAGTAACTAAGGCTGTAAATAAAGTTTATAACTTTTATAGCTAAGTAAACTGAAAGCAGGAAAAGGTAGTAAAACTTGTGCGCAAATAAAGTGATGCTGTGAAGGTGTTGCGTGTTAAAATCACAAAAGATTTACAGGTACTCAAGAAAGTGTCTGTTGACGTTGCTAAAGTTGTAAGAAAAGTAACATATGTACATATATTATTTAAATATAGTTATTAGCAGGTACAGTATATATACATATGTACATAAGCCACGCATAAAAGTTGTGTCAAATTATCTCACAGAAGGTGCACTTTCTTAAGTTATCACAAGAGTAGGTATTAATTTTATTGCTCTACTGATAAGAACACTTGTTGAAGGCGCTATCGGCCACTTTACCAAAAAGGAAACAAGAAAAGAGCAATAATGGCTTAGAGAATCTTACAATTTCATAGCCAAGTTTGTTGAAGATTAAAAATAATATCTCTTTTCTTCTTCAGCGGCATGTCGATTGCAAAATATTAACAATTGCAGACATACGAAGCTTATTATTTTATCTTTAAGAAATTTAGAAGATGATGTCAGGTTGCCAGAGTTTTTTTTTTTTTTGAGTTGTATATAAGCTTTAGATATCATAAGCACTGCTGAGCTTATGTCTTTTATTTTATGACTGTTTGCTTGTCATTTCATAAGTGATAATTGTAGGAATTGTGAAATTTTTGGCTACAAATTAATTGCCTATTTGTTTGACAGGAAATAGGTAGATGCGGGTTTGTCAATTTAAAGTGTTGCCAGCATTAAGTTGGCCGATTAAAAGACATTGAAGCATTGAGTACAAAGCTACCCTCACCTTCTACAAAAAAACTTAGTAGCCACCTCAAGAATGCGTCGTGACTATTCGTGAGATTCTACCTGCAGCCAACCGTAAGCACACAAAACTGAGACTGAGACAACTCTCTTGTATTAACCATAACCAGTAATGATATATTTTAAAAGCTAAGTACTCGAGAAAACGGATCTTAGTTTGTCAAAGAAAAATCAATGGATTCCGCCCTACAGTACTTGCTTTTTAAGATCGAAATGACATAAGAAGTTACTCTATTCGACTTCCTAGAGATCGAGTGCTATAGATTTTTCTACTGTCGAGTGGACTGCCACCAGACTTCGTCCTTGGGTAACACTCACGGTTGCCAACCGTCCCGTTTCCGGCGGAACTGTCCCGGTTTTCAGAGCTATGTCCCGGTCCCGGTACAATACCCGCCGTGACGCAAATTGTCCCGGTTTTTGGGAAGAAAAAAAATTCAGACATCTCGTTGTAAAAAATTAAGAACTCTTTAAATGTTTACATTTTGCATATTCTATTTACTAATCGACACTACACGGCGTATGAGTAAAAGCAAAATTCGTAATTGGGTCCCGGTTAAAATGAGTGAAACACAATGTATATGTTCGATATTTTTATTTTTTGGAAGAAACGATCTGCAAATAAATTCCCAAAGATCAAGACCGTGAATATTAGGACCGCATGAGGATGTTCACAGGAAGGTGTTCTTTTCTCCCTTACTTTGGTATTTGTTGATGGACGACCTTTTCTCAGCAAAACTAAGAGGGTGTGGGTACAATGCCGTTGGTTACATTTACTAGAAAGTATAAGTCTCGGTTACGTAAATTATATTAAATTTAACCTTGATAAGAGACTTGGAAAACTTTTATTAAAGCCAAGCTGCACATTTGGGCTTGTGGAAGACTTTTTAGTGGGCATGGGCACTTATGCCTTCGAGGCATGTTGACAAAAAAAAAACTGCCAAATCACATCTTAATAAACTTCAAATATTAACTTAACTCTCGGTCACCATATCAATAAGAACAAGTACTGGGCTAGGTGGTCTTTGAAAGATCTAGCTCCTTGGCTATCATTTCAATGAATACTAAACACGATTCTGAGAAAAAATAGCTCGCCTTCTAAGTACCTCCAATAGTTCCGAGTACTTCATGTATTGGTTTTTATTTATCGCTTCTAGGTATAAGGCTCTGTGCCATTAGGCTTCGGAACAACATAGTGTGCAACAAAATGTATGCACATAGTAGTGGAAGTGCTTCCAGAATAAACTGTACTTCACAATTTTCTTTTAAAGCCATCTGGCTACCTTATTAATTCACCGTATCAGCGTGGCTTTCAACTAACTATTGCATTGATAAGCCACTTCAGAACCACTGCCGATACAAGTACCAACATTTGTTTACCGTTGAGGTAGTAAGAGTAGAGTAGATTTCATTTCAGATACCAATTAAAGAATCAAGCAAACCAAGCAAAGTGTTGACTGTTGAATTGGATGTCGGTGGCGCTTTGAAGTTTTCGCTTTTTAATTTTGTCACTTGTTTTACAGAACTTTAACGATCTTAGTATTTGCAGAGAATATTAGCACGCAAAGATAAACTAAAAATGGCACTGAATGTTTTCTTCCTCAATGCGGTTCGGTGTTACAGGCGCGTGACAGAGGAAAAAATGTGCGAAATATGAACACACATCAGTTTGAAGCTTGAAGATTAATTAAAAGTTCGCGCTAAGTGGAAACAAAAAGTAATGAAGGCAAATGAAATTCGCAAACATTTCAATTTGCTTAAGCGCATTTTAGGAGAGTCCATGAAAAATCCAAAAAAAATAAGCAGCTAATAAATTAAAGATTTATAAATTTTTTATTTGACTCGGAGCAGACATTCTTTGTAGATTTTCAAGCTTATTAAAGAGGCTTGTTAGAATTCTTTAGGTGTGACAAAATGCATTTTCGAAATACTTAACATTTGACATAATTTGCATGCGCAGCATTAAAAGCCCAAGTCAAGCTGCGATTCTTTTGAAAAAACAATGAAAGCGTACAATGAAGTCAACGCGAAAAAAACTATAAAATAATTGCTTCTGCAACAAACAAGACGCAAATTTATTAAAAATTTATTAAAAACAAAGCGCGCCCACTGCGTGTGGCATATTCATAGTTAAATATATATTTTGATTTGATTTATGTGCAGCAGGGTGTGTGTGTGTGCATCCGTGAAAGCTTGTTAACCGATGGCAATGCTAATTAATACATATTGGTATTAGTACATATTGGCCGATTCTGAAAAATCACAGCTTCTTAAAACAGAGAAATTCGGAGAATTAATTTTTATTTATACTCCTAAATACTTAAAATTGTTGCCACTACACCAAAGAAGTCGCAGTAAATTTTATTTTTTGCCACACAAAGTGACTAGCAGAAAATTTATGGCAGGGGGTTTCCAAGAAAGGCGAAAATACAGCGATAAAAAAAACGAAAAAACCAGACACACACAATAAAAAGTAAATAAGAAAACATCAAAGCAAAAACTTTTTGCAAAATTTATGTTCAAATCGATGCTTTTAGTTAATAGTGCTCGCTGGTTGGCAATAAAACAAGCAACAAGCTTTGAATATAACCAAACGCCTTGTATATGTAAATAAGTACGTGTTTTTATTTAAATTTGTCTATAAATTTTCGCCTATAAAATCAAATAAAATTCCCAATGTATAAAAAAGTGATAATAATAAATACTCAGCGAAAGCTTGATGTCTGATATAATCGAAGTGGAATCAACTTGAAAGCTATTCTGCAGACATGTGTTGATACGTACTAACATACATAAGTCTACATACTAAGGGGATAAGGTTAACAGATTTGTTGTTAATTGCCAAGGATGAGAAATGATACACCGCAGTAAGGATTATAGGAAAAAATAAATAAGCGTGTTGCGTATAAAAAAAAGTAATACAAACTTTATAACATACATAATGTACATTCTAGATTTGGTAGATTTTTTTCAACTGGATGGTAAATTGTTTTTTTTTTCATCAGTGGCAACCCTGAACACAATATTAAAATGAACGAATAGTGCAACACTGCCTTGACATTGGATTTTCTGTAGTTTGATGTACATAGCTGTGAAGGAGAGAATTGGACTAGTCGTTCGTTACAGTTACAGTAGTTCTCTGGCTTTACTGGAAATTGTTCATCTTCATGAAGAGTTAACTACTGCATTAAGCTCACAAGTTTTTTTTTCTGTCACTCAGCTAGTTTTTGTGCTGAATTCAAATGTAACGCATGTTCGTATGTGTGTGCGCGCATGGCAATTAATTAGTAAATTAATTTATGGCATAATTTCGCAGTAATCAAAATGGCAAACAATATGACATGATTGAAGAAAAGAAAAGAGGGGTGGAAGTGAAAAGAGAACTAAAATAAAAAAAATCTTATTAAATATTTATGACTTGGAATCGAACAAAAATCTTATATAAAATAAATAAAAAGAAAAAATGGCGCTGAAGAAAAAGCTGAAGACTTGTAAAGAATGCTTAAAGAAGGGCGTTTAGCTGATTGCTCGTTTCATTTTTGATGCGAAGGTAAGAAAAATTAAAAATGCAGCAAACAAACGACAATTAATTTTATGCCACTTATTGCTTTTTTATTTTGCAACAAAAAAAAAAGAATCATCGAAGACAACATGTGAATTTATAGAATATTTATTGCAAATACCTGTGGGATATTGGCGCTACTAATGGACGCCTGAAGCTGTCGAGAGAGGTAACTAAGGTCGACAATAAAAACAACCACTTTATAAATATGTATGTATTGCTTATAAAAAATAATAAATATTGTTTGCATTCCCTTTTTCGCTCAGCGATCAATTTCAAATGTTTAATTTATGAGTGTTGCAAATTTATGAGCTTTTTTAACTGCAACAACAAATGCGCAAGCACACCAAAGAGTGGGACAAACAAGCTGAAGTTCCTCAGAAGGAGCGTGCATCTGCCCCGCACAGGATGAGACAAAAAAAAAAAAACAAACAGCTAGCAACCGCAGGCAGCTACTCGTACAACTTGACAGGCTAACGAATTCAATGAGTATTTCATATGAATGTATTTTTATTTTATTCAAAATTGTTTGCTTTGCAATTTTATTGCAGTTGTCTTCCTTTTACTGTGCCTGTAATTTCTTGGTTAATTTAAATGCGACAGACAACGGCGGTGCGGCAATGCTGCCTCGAAACCAGCGCCGCCACAACATAATGAATATGTATGTATGCAGTATATTTGCGCGCGCTCAACGTATGTATATATTTTGTATCTGTGAATTATAAAAATTTAAATTCAAAAGAATTTCGCAGTGAAAAGACGGCGAAGAAACAAGGCAACACTGACTGCCTGCCTATGTCGAGTAGTCGTCCACAGCAATCGGGCCCGGTCAGCTCCAAATGCCACCTCGGCTGCTGCTCCTACTACTTGCCACATTGTGTGTGTTGCATGTGCGTACCGCCGAGCAGGACGTGCAATGCGTAAAACAAACAGAAATTAATTATGTTTCAATACGAAACTTGTCGTGTTTTTGTTTTTTTTTGTATGCGCTCTGTTTTTGGTTAGGTGCGGTGCGGTGCGTATGTTTATAAAGAAAATAAATACATGGGCTGTGCTTGTTTGTTTTTTGCTGATGCTGATGCTGATGCTTTTATTATTGTTCTTTTATGTAGATGCCTTTGGTGCTGTTGTTGTTGTTATTGTTGCTGCTGGTGGTGATGCTGACTTCCTCCATACTGGCCGGTGGCGTTGATGAAGATGCGCGCAAACAAAACTACATACAGAACTGGGCAATGGGGCCGTTGGCACTGCAGCTGCGGCAAAGAGGCAACAAGTCGAAAAATGAGAATTGAAAACAACTTCGAAATTACTGGAGTTGTTATTGTTGGCCACATGCTGCTTGCCGTAAAAGTGAACAGAAGGAAAACACACAGACAAGGAAAGAAAAGGAAAATAAAGTTAAAAGTAGGCAGTGAAAGGAAATGGTATGCGCGGAGAGCGCGGTAAGGGTGTAATCAAATGCATGTGAGCACCTACCAGAGAACTAAAAAAGAGAAAAAACACAAAAAATTTAAAAATAAATGAAAAAGAAAACTATCCAACAAATAACTACATACAAACATACTTGGCATCTGCATGCTGGCAGAAAAAAAAAACTAAGCAGCACCGAAATGAAGCTGATGAGTCTGCTACTACGCTTTATTGTTGTTGCAGGCAAATGCAAAACACATGCAACAACCGAAAAATTGACTTTGCGGCTTGCTGTTGTTGCACAAATGCACCAGCTATGTAAATACATACATACATACATATGAGTAGCTATGTATAGTACGTACAGCGGTAGCTAACAGATAATATTTACTTAAAGTACTAACTACAAGCACTTGCTAGCATACATACATACATACAATTTACAGCTGCACATTTTCATGCTTCTTCATCTCGATTGAGTTGGGTAGGCTAGAATGTTTTTTTCTTAATTGAAATTTTCTACAATTTTGTTGCGGTTAATTTAAATTAATGTGCAACTTGAGCGAGCGAGCGAGCGCGTAAATTTACATACACATATGCCAAGGGGTGGCTCAAAAATATGAGTGAAAAAAATCAATATTGATCATTATGAGTGAACACTGATTAAATTAATGGCGGCCCTTAAACTTAAACGCAACCTTTATTAACTAAAAACACCAAAACTATATCGAAAAAATAATCGGTTACAAGTTTTGAAAATTCGTGAAAGAACTTCTGAAAGAGTGTTCAAAAAATTCCTCGAAAAGCAACAGGCAACCCAAAAAATTTATAAATATCTTAAGAAACTGCCGAAAGACCTGGATAAAATATTTCGAAAAATTTACGAAAGTCAAGGAATTGGAAATAATTTCCGAAAAGTAACGAAGGTGCCGAAAAACCCGAAAAAAAAAATCTTTACACAGCCCGAAAATTTATGAAAAATCTCTAGAAAAAAATCCAAAACGTCTGCAAAAAGCGCCTGTAAATATCAAAATACCCAGAAATTTAGAAAAATCTGAAAAGTCGGAAATAAGTCCTTGAAAATGCTAAAAAGTCGGGAAACAAATTATTACAAGCTCTATAACTTCCCAAATAATTTCTGATGATATTTCAAAAAATCTCGAAAAGCGACGAAAAATGCCAAGGGATTCTAAAACGTCTGGACAAAAACACGAAAAGGATTGAGAATTTTCCGAAAAATCCAAAAATGTTTCGAAGAATATAGAAAATTCGTTGCTTTCTAATTTATTCTGTTCCAAAAAGCGAAACTCCGGAAAATTTTCTACAAATACCGAGTCACGGTTTTGCGAGTAAACTATTTGAAAGCCTCACAAAGCGCCGAAAAGGTGTATAGCATACGGCGTTTTCGAAAAACCCGAAAAGTCTCGAGAAAAAACTTTGCATGTTCCGAAAATTACTGAAAAATTCCTGATAGTATACCGAAAAACTCTCGAGAGGCCACGAAACATACCAAAGAATCAAAGTAACGAGCCTAAAATTTGTGGAAAATACGAAAAACCCAAAATCAAAAAAAAAAACTTTCTGAAAAATATTTAAAATATCTCAGAAATATGTGAAACGTTGCGAAACAACTTCGAAAAGTGAGGAACAAATTTTCAGCAAAATAGGGAAATGTTTAATGGGAATTAAGGCAGGTTTAAGTATTCGGAGTCATCTATTTCAAAAAGTTCCAGGTCCACAAGAATCCTGAATAATTAAAAAAAAAATCGGAAAGTACCGAAAAGCGACAAAAATCGTGAAACATCAAAAAAATGCAAACTCGAAAAAATAGTAAGAATTTTGAGAAATATCGAGAGTTTTCGAAAACATCCAGAAATATTAAGGTTTCTTTGGAATATGAATTAGATACATTAAATTTTGGCAAAAAATAAAAATTTCCTTAAAATAAATACTTTCATTCAGAGTAGTGCAGTTTTCTTCCATTGCAGCACTACGCATTGGTTCGCATAGTTTTTAACCGACCTGGCGAAACTCCGTTAAATAGCCGAGTTTGTGTTGTTGTTTTGCACGTAATTTGTTATACTAACTATGTAGTGTTCTTTTGCCAGCAGGTTGCATTAGAACGAGCCTATTGTTGTAACCCTTTTTTGAACCACCCCTTTGATGAAGTTGTAGCAAACGAACACCAGCATCCGCTGTGTAGGCGATGGCTATGACTTCACACAAACAAATGTACTTATTTTTAGGTATTTAACAGTTCAAATGTTGCAACAATTAAAATGAAAAGAAAAAAAAAAAGAAAAAAAGGAAGAGAAAACTCTGTGGTTTATTTAAAACTAAAAAATCACTAAGGAAAGTAGTAAAGTACGAGTAGTGAAATGAATATACATACATACAAACAGAGACGCATACACTTCTCCATTGGCTCGTAAACGAATTTGTGATTTTGTTAACTTCCTTTAGATTCATGCCCTTCGTTTACTTCTTTTTATTTGCCTCTGTCATTTAAATTTTAATTAACTGGACATTTTTTAATGAGCCACATGCGCTTATACAAAAACATACATACAAATGCATGTACATATGTATGTAGGTATGTATGTACATAAAGCTGCAGTAAAGTGTAGATTCGTAGGTGTTTATGTTTTCCGTTTAAATATAAAACAGAAATACGATTTTTATGCCGCTTTAAAATTCAGGGTTAATCATTCGAAGACACTGGCGGCCGCAGACAACTGCAATCGATTTCAGTTTCAGAAACATTTGCTGTTACTGCAACACGCAGGCATGCAGTAAAGAATACGCGGCGGTGGTGGTACATGGCAATAACAGATTGATATCTTCGAGTTCATTAGGCGACTGCAGCGGTTGTATGTAGCAATAAAATTTTGCGCCCCACTGTTAACACATACTTGTTGGATATGTGTATCCACATGTGATTTTTAAAGACGATGTCCCTTAAACGGTTACCATATTCTTTTTTTTTTTTTTGATCGAAACATGTTCCTTTGCCTTTATTTGTTTAAATCGTTGCTTATTTTTTTAATCGTTGTCGTTTCTGTTGTAGTTGTTAATGTGTTTGTGTTGCTCCTCTGGCATTTTTAATTGGAATTGTTGCGCTTCGTAAGCGCTCAAGCTCATCAGGCAGGCCACGAATGGGTGAAAATTAATGAAGTCGATTCTTGAGAATCATGTTTCGAAGATTTTTTGTGAATTGATTAAATTGAGAAGGAAGAGCAATAAGTAGAAAAGATCTAAGTGCAGGCGGAGATGAAGAACTGCCAGCGATTGCCGATAGCGTGTGCTATTGGGCAAATAAGCATTCACTTGTGACATTCACAAATTTTAAAACATAGACGCAAGAAGAGTGCGTTTGCGTCAAGTCAAAAGGATGAATTTTGTTTAGAATAAATGCAAAAATTTGAAGCGAGCTTGCATACGTGTCTTGTATTAACTTTATATCTTAAAATCATGTCTAGACAAAAGTTTTATGTTAAGAAACTGAAAGTTGAAAAACACATGCACAAGTTAGACATACTACACGAAAGAGGACCTTCCGTCATCCATACACACCACAGCAATAAGCCCAATGTGATAGTTTCTGGCTGGATTGAAAATTTGGATTCAAGCAAGCCAAGAAGTTATCACATTGGTCTTATTGCTGTGTCGTTAAGGGTTAACGGAAGGTTCTCTTGGTGCCCTTTTTCATAGCTAAGACTCTAAGGTATTTTTTTTTGTCATTCTCTCGATCACATCTGGCGGTGAACCGCTTAAGCTTTGCTAAAATGTAGAGGGTTTGCTCGAACGATCGGTCTCTTTCTTTGCACTTTACCTACTGCCATCCTAGCACAGCCAAGCTGATCGAACGATACATATTTTAACATTTCTCCTCCGCATACCATTCAAATAAAAGCACCTTGTTCTGCTCTAAACAGACGACAATTTGTAGACGAACTAAGCAATGAGCTTGCAGTAGTGATAAAACGCTCAAACGTTCAGCACTTGAGGTAAGGTAATTGTCGAGTTTCGAGTATTCTCTAGCCCAGAATAAATGTAAAATGGTCCCATATTTTCAACTTGGAAGATGTGTTTGTTTAGTCAGGTAAAAAGAGAGCGACAAATATTCACCCGACCTTTAAATTGCAAACCAATCAGAAAATAATGCGGTACATCCCCCCATTAAGCAGTTCAGCTGCGAGAAATTCGACTAGCGGCTAGTTTATAACAAGGGAATAGGTTCCTGACCGTACTATGGTTTCCCTTGAGTTAGTATCATGATCTCGGACTTGAGTGATCGTAGTGATCACACTATTCCAGAAAAACAAAGCAAACCGCTCTCTTCGCAAATAGTTTAGGAATCAGAGGAGCACAAAAGGGGATATATATTGCGAACATATACATCTAGCTCTCACTGATGCATCACGAAGAGGACTCGCTTGTCGAAGGTTTCAGTTCTACACGTAGATATGATGTTGGGAATTTATGCCCGCTTAGATTCCGTAAGGACAGAAGGAAGTCCCTTTGGTGCTCGACTTTATGACCTGAGAGCGTAAGGCAGCTATCTAACTGTCGATTGGACCATTCACTTCTCTCGTAAATAGCTTGCTAGAGGAACTGGAGAAGAGAGGCTATCGGATGAATGCCTACGAAAGCACGATGACAACCTCGTGACTGAAAGAGCGCCTAATACGGCCCGACGTCAATCCTAATCAGAAAGAACTTGTCTTATTCCGGTATACGCTCTTTCCTCAATGAGAAGGTGTACGCCTACAGCTTTCCGAAAGAGTCAAATACTTGGAACTGACTATAGGTAGGGTAGCTGTCTGAGAAACCTAACATTGAGAAAGAAGATAAGGGTTTATCGGCCAAAGTGATTTCTACAATTTGTCAAACCAAAGTTAAACCCATAATGTTTTACGAAGTTCCTGTTGCAGCGCGGACTGTAATCAGAATACTTATAAATTCTTGAACGCTCCGATTTCGTCATTGTGTCTCTGAAATGGCTTCAAGCAGCTTTTTCTCTAAGCAGATTCCCTCAATAGTTAAATGGGTGGGCCAATAAACTTTTACCCGGATAAGCCGTGGTTCTTCTACCACGAGCTTTGCGTCAACATCAAGATTAGGCATCCAAACGACTGTAGAAATTTTCAAGCAGAAATGTCTGCTATTAAAGAAGCAGTAGACCCATCGCGCTATACTCGTTTAAGTGAAGGCTAAATTTAATTAGAAGTTCATAATTAAAGTTTTTTTTATAGTTTGCGCAAATTGTTTTACGTAAAAGAAGTTTAGGTTTCACGCCATGATGCGTCCGATACATAAAAAAAAGCCACAAAAACATTAAAAAAATTTAGGAAAAATCGATTAAAATACAGCGAAAAATATTTAACTAAAATAATTAAACAAAAAGCCAAAAAACCAATAGTATTAGTTGCACACTCGTACACATTTAATTTCTGTAGCTTAAATGAGTATTTTGTAATACATATCCCCAACTACAGCCTCAGCACCTGCCGGGGAAAAAATAATTTGTTAGGAACAACAAAGTACATAAGTACATATACAACATAAACGCTAATGAAAAAAAAAGAAACTAACGGCAACATCACCAACCACCCTTAGGCCCCAGCTACGGCCGCGGCAACATCACACAAAAGTTGAAAATGTTGCTGACTTTTGTTGTTTGTGGCTAATCTTTTGTCATTTTTCATTTTCTAAACAAATAGACGCCAGCATAGCTAAAGAGAAACATGCGAGCATATGAGTAGAGATATGCATAAATTTGTTACCTATGAATAAGCGGCGAAGTAAATGTTCGAAAAAGATAAAAAGGGGAAAAACACGCGCACACAAAACAGCCAGAGACTAACAAAGAAAATTTTGTATGAAGAAGTTATGTTAGCAAAGTATGTACTCATACATTGGGATGCCTCACCAAAAAGGTGCTAGATTTTTCACCGAAGTTATATAATTTATTATATTTTAAGATTTCCGTCAAAATATTTCAGGAAAATCTTAAGGTTTCCGTGTGCTGCATGGAATTTAAATACCTCTAATAATCCTGTCGGCCGCTGTGGTGTAGTGGTAAGCAGTGCGCGCTTCCACTCCGCAACGCCTGGGTTCAAACCCTGATCAAAGCAACATCGCAAAAAATATAGAAAAAAGGTTTTTTCTTAACAGCGGTCGTCCCTCGGCAGGCAATGGCAAACCGCCGAGTGTATTTCTGCCATGAAAAACAGCTTCTCATAAAAATACAATCGCCGTTCGGAGTCGGCGTAAAACTGAAGGTCCCTCCGCTTTGTGTGACAACATCAAGGCGCACACCACAAATCGGAGGAGAAGCTCGGCCAAACACTAACATATGTGTAAGCGCCAATCTATTATTATTATTATTATTATTATTAATCCCAATATTTAGATTTCGTTGCTAAACATTTTTATGCAGACATTTTAAGGTGATTTTTTGTGAAAAATTAATTTTTTGATGTATTTTCAAATCGGTCCAGTTCATCTTTTTATTTTTCATAAATATTTTGGCAGAAGTCTTGAAATATAATAAATTTTAGAATTCCGATAGAAAAATAGTACCGTGTTTTTTTTGTATTGAGCGCGATGCACCCTAATGCAGGTACATATGTTGATTAGCAAACCAGAGCTCGACTACAAGTTGCTGTATCAAATGTTAGTCGTTAATGATGCTAACCGAAATGATGTTAAGGAAGTTGGGCCGTAGCGGCAGATGCTGGTTAAACTTACACGGCGATGATTAGGAAGGTGGTGATTATGAGCGAGGAAGATGAGAAAATAAATCAGCGCACAGCGGTCAACACACTCATACGCCAGCAAACCTATAAACGATTTCAGTGTATTTGTGTGTGTTTTGGGGTTATCATTTTTTATGTGTATTTTGACGCGGCTAATTGCTTAGCGAAACATTTTCAACGAGCCTGTGATATGTTTAAGCATTTCTGGAATGAATTTTGAGCCGCAGGCGGGCAAGCTATAATCAATAAGGTAATGATTGGGTAGAGCAGGGAGATTGAGAAAGAGAGGAAGCAGCACGCTGAAACTCAACACAGTAACGTCAAATAATAAATGATTGCTTTGCAGGTAAGGTAAGGCTGTGTGCCAGTCAGGCAGTCAATTGGAGTAGCATTGCGCGCTGGCCTAAATGCATGCTTGGAAGCAAGCAGGCCAATTTGTAGGGCTTAAACAAATAAGCGAGTGACTGACGAGAACGATGCAATTATGAGGTGAACAGGAAAGGAAGGGAGGGGACGAGAACGGTAAGAAAAAAGTAGGCCTTTGAGCTGCATAAGTGAAATAAGGTTGCAAGTAGTTGGCTTGGTAGGTATGCAAAATTCCAAAAAAAAAATAAAACTAAATAAAAACTAAATTCCAAAAGAGAAAATAAAAATTCATATAATCCCTTCGATTGTGGTAAATTGATTTTTAGCCCACACGCGGTGTAAGTCTGGTCAATGAGATGGCCAGATTGACTGACCGCCAAAACAGGCCATATCAAGAAGCTGCAGTGCAATAGCGTTAACAAGAAATTGCGGTTTTAGCGGCGGCGTCAGAGCCGAAAGAAGCATGCAACGAAAATCGATTGCTTTTTGGAGCACTAAAACGGCTGTCAAGCTACAGAGTCAACAAATAGAAAGTCGAAGAGGAGCAGTGGATTTCAGCAAAGTGGGGTCAAATGGGCTGATTACCAGCGACTATGAAAAATACCACAACAAGAAGACGGCGAAAAAAAAAATCGCAAAGCATATCCATTACCATTACCTCCAACTGAAAATCGCTGTTGCAAAATAAATCAAATAAACAAACAAGATTGATGAATTACATGCAACATGAAAGATGAATGATTGGAAGGATTGATGACACCAATGATGTTTTCGAAAATGATATGGTAGAGGCACAACAAAACAAAAGTCTCGGTAAAGAAAAAAAGCCAACACAGCGCATAACAGCCACATTTTTTGAGTTCAGTTGGCAGTCAGTCATAGCGGAGCTCTATGAAATCAACATTCACTTTGTGTCGACTGTGGCAAAACAATCTAAATAGGCGACCAAGCAGCCAGGCGAGCAGTCAACCTTACAGCCAGCTAATCACCCTACCAATCAGTCATTCAATCAGTTAAACATTCGATTAGGCAATCAACCAGCAACCAACCCATCAGCTTTGCTGAGAAAATCTCAAATACTAAATGATGCTTTTGCGCTGTTTGTATATTGTTGAAGAATTAATCAAGTTAATTAAAATTATTAATCATTTGCCCATACAATAGATTGGTGGTATGTCAAAACACAGTAACAAATAAATACGAAAAGAAAAAGTGATTGAGGAATGGTGCTTTTAAGCTTTAAATGTGTATTGGAAAATCATAGCACAAGCAGCATGTTAGCTCACAGAGCTGAGGGATACATTTGCTGAAGAATCATTTGTCGTTAAAGTTCACTGAACACAGCAATGGATGGTGATATGATTTGATGGTGAGATTTGCCGAAAAATTAATAGCGCGTGGTGACAAATATGTACGACTAAGTCTTATGAGCCATCGAATGACAGATTTTGATGTGAATTAATTACTTTTTATAAGAAAAAGTTGCAGGCAATGGGTAATAAATGAAGCTTTCTTTAAGCTCCTTTTTCACATTGCTTTATTCTGGGACTAAGCCTTCAGAATTCTTACACGATGGAAAAAGGACTTGGCGAAGGTCTATTTGGGCGGACCTGCATGTCAGGCAATCATATTGTCTGCCTGGCGACTGCACTGCCTTTAAGGCCGAGACCTTTGCCAGAGAGAAGGCTGCTTTTCTCATGCGAAATAGCTATCAGAGAAAGTAACTGAACTCACTCACAGTGACATTAAAAGCGTTGGGCTCCCAAGTAGTTAGTATAGTCAAGAATTGTTCGGAAATGTCGCGCTTCAGTGAGCTGGGTTTCTAGACATTGCGATAAAGAAAGGAACGGATTAACAAATGTGAATGCTAGACATGTGTCGAAAATACCGAACAGCGTTACGATTTGTGACGAAAATGGGCGAGTGCTCTTTGGTCGAAACAAATGACCTATGATCAACCGAGGCAACTGTGAAGTTTCAAAGTGTTTATTGCCGAGGTTTAGCAAGAAACGAACTGTGAAGTTTACTGGCGTCTCTGGGAATTTTGCTTATTCACCAGCTTATCAGAGATTCGAGAAATGTGAAATATGTTACACTTGTATTGGCAGCGGTTTAAGGTTTAAAATTGAAGTACATAGATGTTTTCTTTTCGTCCACTTAGTATGGAGATGTGCTTCGGGGCAATCATCAACTGGCCTAGAAGTGGTATAGGACAAATTTCTACGAGCTAACAAATCTGGCCCAAGCTCCATAAGAACAGAACACACGCTCTTCTACCATTGACAGTCTTCCAAATCCGGCTGATAATACGGATCGTTACTGTACTAGTGCCTCCATGTAGCACCTGTATGAGGACAGCTATCGCAACCTAAGCGAACCATCACTAATGCGGAGTCTGTTACTCTTAATGCCTTTTTCCACCCACAGCCTAAAAGTCTGATTATGGCAACTTAACTTAATTAATTAAATGGTTTAATTATAAGCAACATCCATTTAAGAGAATGTGTAGGTGAGAGCCTGTAAGTTACGCTAAGTTGCCATAATCAGCCCATAAGCCTTTTCCAAAAACATCAGTAGTTTCAATAGCGTAGAGAAATAAGTAATGATAATACTTCGAAGCAAATGTAAACGCTAACCAAAGAAAGGTACTTTTTCAACTTTGCCATGTTTGTAAAGTCGGCTTTCAATAATTAGTCCATTGTTTATGTGATTATTTGACAAACAAATTAAAAACGAAAACATATTTAACAAATAAAAAAAAAAACACCTGAAGAGCCAAATAATCCAAAAAATAAAGTGAAAAATTCGTTCAGCTTGTTAAAGGCAATTAACACCAATATGAGTAAACGTCATTCAGCAAACATACGAACACACATACTATGTGGTTAAAATATTTACCAATATTTTGGCAAGTAAATACTAATAAAAGGTATAAAGTTAAAATTAGATACCGTTGAATGATTTTATATGAAGGTGTTAATTCGGAATTAATAATTCCATCGAATATATAGAAAAAATTTCGTTGAATGAACTATGGCTGCCGATGAAGACAGGTGGCAACAAACAAACAATCAATTGCTTGAGTGGAGAAAAACACGCATGTGTTAATATCAGTGTTGCCATATCGACATTTTTAACTGTAACTTACAGTTAGCTTGCCTTACAGTTTTTAAAATTACCTTCTAGTACAAATTACAGTTAGCCAAAGGAGGTGAGAGCTTACATACAAAGACATGAGGGTGTAATAGTGAAGATGTACTGGGACCGTTAATGTTGCTAACACATGTCTCCAAACAACTCTAAAATTTTTTGATTGACTACAAAGTAAAAATTGTCGAAGGTGAAAATTTTGGTATTTAGTTTATGGCTGGATGATAGGTTACAGATGGATTTACATAGAAATAACCAATAATTTAAGGACAGAAAACAATAGTTGATATAGAACGTTGCTGGAAGGTTCCTTTATAGCCAGGCAAGTTGGCCTGAAATGAGACGAGTTTTATGCTTCTGAGATTTGTGAAATAACCAATAATTTAAGGACAGAAAACAATAGTTGATATAGAACGTTGCTGGAAGGTTCCTTTATAGCCAGGCAAGTTGGCCTGAAATGAGACGAGTTTTATGCTTCTGAGATTTGTGAAGAGCTACATCTCTTAGCACTGGCTAAGCAATGTAGCTAACGGCAGGTTGTAGGGGCTTGTGGCCCAAATACTGCGTAAAACAGACGACAGTTATAAGCAATCATTATACAAGTATTCTTCTTCTCAGACGCTGCAGGAAACAACTACAAACCTGCAACATGAAAAAACTCATGTGCCCAGAATTGGACTATAAAAATATAAAGGGAGCTTTTTATGCTGAGCATAGGAGAAATCTCTTTAGCTATGGGTCTGCTGACCAGTCACATCACTCTAGGGAGATATGTGGCTTGGGATGCTGTTCAATGACTTCCGCAGGAGCTGCAGAGTTGTGAAGGAGCCTGGTTCAGTAAGGTACTTACTTTGTGAAAGTCTCGCACTGAAGAGGAGTCAACTGAGGTTCATGGTATCTGCGGGGTACCTAAGCGATATATCAAATTTGTCAACTACACATACTAGTTTTTATGGTTGGAGGGTAAATGATATCCCTTGTGGAACCAGAACGGTCCCTATTGAGCGGCGAAGTGAGCTGGTGTTTCCACCGACAACCATTTCATCCTAACCTATGATGCCACGATCAAATTGGATTGGAAGGATTTGGCTCCACTAACTGCCGTTTACACAGAACACTGCTGCAAGACCAGAACATTTCTTATTGTCTTATTGCCACTTATTAGACGCAAAAGAAACGGTAGAATAGGTAGGACCACAATGAGGTCTAGGTTTTTTTTTTCAACAATATATAAGTGACTAAAATGCTTCAGTTGTAACGTTCTTGCAACAAATAAGTGATAAATGTAGATATAAACAAGTGCTTCAATTTTATGCCTAGTGACAATTTTCTTCTTTCGTTTCCAATCGTCTGTAGTGATAAAACGGTATGCCTAGTAAATATGTATGTATTTCTGAATGCAAGTAATTCAATCAATTCAATCAGAATTTGAATATTTATTAGAAGTAAAAAACGTTGAAAGAAATCTAAGAAAGCAAACGAGCTGCACTGAATGCCGGGAGAATTCCACATGCAACCCATCATCTAGTGCTCGCATTTATGAGACAGTATCGAATGGAATTTGTAAACAGCAGCAGCTAAGATTTCATGCCAGTATGCAGCAGAGAAAGGGGACAAGGAGTGGAGGCAGAAGTTTAAAAATAACTCTGCATAAGTAACAGACAAACTCATGCAACTCCAAGAGTAGCCCGAAAGGAACGTGAGCTAGTGCAGAGCGGAAACGTGGGTGTAGTATGCACGTTTGCACTTATCCATACATATGCAGACATACACATGTGTGTAGGTGCTGAAGAATTTATTGGAGCAAAGTTATGTAGATGGACGTGCATCGTCAAGTACACGTGTACTTGAAGCAATACGAAAAATATTCCATAATACAAACAAGCATTGCAACGAAGATAAATAAATAAATAGCTAAGCAAAGGATGATCAAGAAATGTAGGCGGCGGAATGTGAAAAATATTACAAAGCAGTAGAAAAATATACAAAAAAAGCTACAAATTTAAGTACAAAACAAAGAAGAAAGCACGTTACAGCTCCAATTCAGAATGTGATTCCTCAACCGGCAGTCGGGGAGGCAGTCAGTGCTCCAACTTGCCGCCATAGCTGCCGTCGTTCAATCAGAACAATAACTGCTGTTGATTACAAACGAAACAAATTGATGAAAAAACGTACATATAAATAACTGCACACACCCATAAATATATCACATATGTATCTAGTATGTACATTAGGGTGGTGTAAAGAAAGTATAGTCGGAATTTTATTAATCTCACCCCCAAGAATGGTTCTATACTTCTATGTCGCAAAAATATACCCTTCAGGAACGTGAACTGGAAAACCGCTTTTGTCTATTTTCTAACTGAACCATTAACCGAACCACTTTTCATAAAGGTTCGAAGCTTCGTTTCAACCAATTTTCAATAGATAAATTTACCCACTTTTTTCTTTGTGTTAAATATGATCATACCATGTTTGTTTACCATGTGGCAATATTTTTTTGATTTCCGAATCGTTAAACCGAACCGAAACCTCGGTTCAAAGACCAAAAAACTACTTTGACGAACCAATCCAAAAGCGCAACCAAATTTTTCATTCGGTTCACGTCCCTGATACCCTTGTTTTTTTAAAAAACAAAAGTGAAAAGGCCGTTAAAGCGTTCAAAGTTTCCAATGTATTTCATATAAGGAAAAAATAATTTTTTCGTAGAAATGGTATAGAAGCCGTGGAAATTTATATTTTTCAATCGAAAAACTCCGTTTCTCTTTAGGAGACTTATTCCCTAAAGTCAACCAACTGTTTGATTAACCACTTCTTAATGTTAATAAAAAAGTAATATTACCTAATTTTTATGGGTCCCCAGAAATTCAAAAAAGTTCAAAGGGGGAAACTTTTAGCGCTTTTAGCGACCTCTAAATATTTTTTGATTTCAAGAAGAAAAAAAAACAGAGTATCCTTTTTTCGGTATCGAACAATCTTAGGGAGTGAGAACATTAAAATTCCGACTTTACTTTTCTCACATGCATTTTAGGACCACCCTAGTCTGCATATGTATAGTATGTACATATCTACAAGAGACAAGAAATTATTGAGTGTAGATATCGATGAGGAATTGATGAACATAGCATTTGGGAAGCACGCCTGAATGCGTGTATACTTTAGGGATGTTAATTTTTCGGCTTTTTCCGAACCCGGGATTTTCGGGATGGCACGTTGTCACAATGCCGGGATCGCTGGATTAGTCCCGGGGTTTAGATATTCCGTACTCTTCAACAACTTGAATAGAAAAAATTGCTTCTATATTGTTTGAGAAGCTCTCCTGCCATGAAATAAATAATAATAAATGGGTTTGAAACCTACTTTTTTTATTTAAAGTGGTGTTTTAATTTTTTCTCTCTGACCGCAGGATTTATTTTGAAGGACTTTGTAGTTTAAAAAATATGATTAATTCCAAAAATTAAAAAAAAAAACCAATGCAATGAAGAATAAAAATATGGGCAACAAATGCAATAGGAAATTTCTTTAAAATTTAATTTTTTTGATTTCACAAGGGCGAATAGGTTATTTTTAAGCTAACCAAGTTAGAAGAACGTAACTCGATGATGCTATCGAGTTTATATAGGCCCTTAACATATAATTTTTTCAAAAACAAATATTGCGAAATTTCAATGATACAATTTTAAAATGACATTTTCAATATTTACCAGCCCTTTTGCACCAGAAACTTGAACCTGTTTAAATTCAACAGGATTTCCTCATTAATTTTATATCCGTACTTCTTCTCTAAGCACATTTCTCTGAATTTTTTAAATCATTTCTAAATTACTGACGTCACTGAAAAACTGAAAAACTAAAAACGCAGTTTTACAATATTTGGCTCATGGTTTCGCGAATATATTGATATTCGTGTTTAAAGTATACTATCGCGCGGTGTTATGTGTATAAAGAGCTAGACATTTATAAAAAAATATTAATTATTAAATAAAAAAAGAAATATAGCCAACACTGGTCAAGAAAAGGAGTCTCTATTATTGCCATCAGAGCAAGTTACAAATCCCGAAAATCCCTGGATTACATGCGAAGAATTCCGGCATTTTCAAGACCTTAAAAAGTCCGCGATCCCGGGATTAACATTCCTAGTATACTCGCAGCTAGAACAGCAGGCATGTACATAAACATTCATTCATACACTCCTATTTCTATAAATTTGTTTGATTTTTATTTATTACTTGCAGTTGAATGAACAGAAAAACGGTAACTATGAGCACCTTCCTACCAGTAGATACGCTATAAAATTGATTGAGTATGGCGAGGATGTCAATTTATTTGGGTGGGTAAGTGTGAAAATTTATACATATGTACATATATGTTTATGTGTACATACGTATGTATGCTTGCAGCAGCAATTTGATAGATAAATACAATACTATAAAATTCTAACTACTGGCTGAATGTACGGTAGCGTCAGCAGCGGCAATGTCATATCAGCCATGATTGCAAGGCTGCAATAGCGCACACCACAAAAATACCGATGATTTATGATGACGACAAGCCAGCAAATCAAGCTAAAATTTACCACAAGCAACAAATAATTGGGAGTTGAAAGCTTATGCGCCATTTAACAGCGATCGAAATTGGAAGGAGAAATATAAAATAGAATGAAAAAGAACAAACGAAAAATACGAGGGAATTTGTGTGCATTTAATGCTTGATTAAATAAAATGTTGGTGAGTAGAATATGATATATATTTAAAACTTCCTCACAATCGTTTGTTAGCCCTTTATTTTAACATATTAATGAAGGAAGTGCCGGTAGCTTATTTCATTTTCAATTGGCATGCCCTCGAAGAGAAATTTTCGTTTATTTGATATTATATACTTATTTAAAAACTTTATTAATAAAGCTGTTGAGAATCGCAGACAAAAGTGCTAAGTACTTAAGTAAATGACAAAAATACAAAACATTTTCCCACACTTCTTAATACTTCAGTGTATTATCATCATTCTTTCACTTTTACTCTCAAAAACATAACACCGTAGCAGTTTGCGTCGCGACGCCGCCAAAACTTTGACAACTCAACTCAAATCAACGCCAAATGACAACTGAAATGCCAATAGTGTCAATAAATCTTGAAACGGCGAATGAATACAAATAAATTAAGTGCGTGGCAGAGCTGCAAAGAAGCGGATTTTACCAATATAAAAAGTCGTAAAAATCCAGCTGAAGACAGAAATAATAAAATAAAAATGACTAGCTGCCAATATGCTGCTTTTTCAATTGCAAGTGATTATCCTGCCAGAATATCTCATTGCTGCATTGACATTGACACATTAGTATTTAAACATACGCAGACTTGCAAGCAGTTAACGGAGTGAAAGAGAAATGAAGGTGAAGAGCAAGGAAAATGACAGCGAGTTATGCGAGTTGGCAGCTAGTCAAGAAGTCGAAAAATTTATTGCAAAGCGACAAGAGCACGTGGAGTATGAAAAAAAAAACATAAGAAGAGCAGTAAAGAAGCAATACAAAATAACAGTAATAAAAAGAAAAAAAAACGCAGTAGCATAAAAAGCATAATAGTGCAGAAGAAAAAAATTTATAAGTATTTTAAGTAGCGTACCAAAAAATGCAGAGGCAAAAACTA
>NW_023461381.1:0-26461 GCF_013731165.1 Rhagoletis pomonella
CTGCAATATTTCGAAATTTAAGGACGCTACTCAAAATTGATACACCCCGGCTTACCATCTAGCGGTAGCTTTCGGAAAGGTGAAAAAACATATATTTAATACTTGCGCCGGGTATTTAATGTTCGGCTCCGCCCGAACTTAGACTTTCTTACTTGTTTATCCTCAATATGGCACCTTATAGCTAAGGATAGTTGGCAGCCTTGATCGCCACTCTATAATAAGCTTCACGAACGGGGTATACCTTTTTATTTGATGCTTTCTGGTTTGGGAATCCGTGGAAGTTTACGCCCTTAATATGAGTTGCATTCGATCTTCGACTGTTGTCGAAAGTGCTGGTCAATCGAATTTTCATTTGGTATTATGACGCTCCTTCGATGAAGAATAGCACCATTGTGAATTTCGCTCGTCGTCGAGTTTATAAAAACTTGGAGAAAATGAGTAAAACAGAGTTATGGTTCGACGATTCATCAGAGGATGAGAGCTTAATGCAACTGGCTAGGAGTATTAAACTTTTAAGAGAGTTTACGTGGGCCTTTCGAATACATTTAATATTTAGGAAAGTTGTCTACAGATTTATAAAAAAAAGTTCCGGCTGTCTAAAGAGGCGTTTGTAGATCTGCTTTCTGCTACACAAGACCTGCTGCAGCAATGCACTGGAGCCAAATCTATTTAAAATATTCTAAAACTATCAACAGTTCTGCTATTTTGCGCTCAAAGGTTATGCAAACTGAGTACTGGGATTTTCATTCGTAAGTTAAACCAGGCTTTCGAGCTAATGTAACATTCACGACCTTAAACCTGCATGAAATTAATAAAACTTGTTTAAAAAAAGAAAGCGATAACGAGCGAAGATCGAAAATCGAATGCAGCTCACAATAAGGGCCTTAACTTCACCATTTACAGATTTAAGGCGGTCAGACGGTGACAGGATAATATTAAAAAACTTCTCAACAAAATTTCTCCGAAAGTTTAACCCCCCCCTTGCGACGGCTTATAATTGAAATAGATGCCCTTATATGGATATACTATGTATGAGTAAAAATATGTGCATACATACACACATACGTACATACATATATACATATGTACATTCAAAGTCATATCTGACGGCAGCAATTTAAAGTGACAGCACTTTTACTGCATTTCTTTATTCATTCTGAACGTTTGGAATAAACTTTTTTGTTTACTTATTCTTCAGAACGTTCCTGATGATATGTTAACGTATATTTCAAACGCTGTTTATTCCGGCTGTGAAATGGGATTATCCGGAATGTAGTTATAAAGAAACGCAGCCTATATATCACCCGGAATTATTGAAAATCTTAAAAAAAAATAAAAATATAAAATTATACAATAAATTGTCAACTACATACAGATGTATGTACATATGCACTTTATTACAAATTTTAGAAGCAAAATACTCGTAAACACACGCAATTAAATAAATATACATACATAAGGCCAGTATGCAGCTCTAAAAAAAGCAAAAACTCCATATAAAATGACGTACAAGAAATGGCAAAGAAATTTTCTTGTGTACAACTTGATGCAGTACGTAGTTTTTAAGAAATTTGCTACGCTTTCTACTACGGTTTTCAAAATTTTTTTTTTTTGACAAAAAGTGTACAAGGCAACCCATGCTTGCAACAGAAATACATATATACCTGTTCCATTATTTCTTGAGGAAAGAGTGATGCAACAGTATCAGATGTCAAAATTCCTGGGACACACACGAAATAATGGCAATTTTTCTCTGGGCATTTTTCTTGATAGCTGCATACTGGCCTATAAGGCACAAAGCGCGACAAATGAAATTACGGATGAAAAGAATATTTTGGAATAGTGGGAATCCAGCAAAACTGAGTGTATGAAAAGGGACAAAGTCCGTAGCACCGTCTGGAGGAGTGTTAGACAGAGTTGCCAATACGAATAAAAATCTGCCCTCTAGTACAGGGTAGGCTTAAATGGGTGATCAGATAACTGAAAAGCGCGCCTGTTCGCCTGAGCGGCGGCTTGGAAGTCCACCTGTTCGGCACAAACACGCCCCGCATAGGTCTTGCCAAATAATAGTGGGCTCAAAAAGGAGAAAACTGCAAACAGGGTGGCAGAATGTGTTTAGTGAAGTCGTTAAGTATACTAAAAGGTGGCTTTCGATGATTGGGTATTTTTGAAATTGTTCAAAGCAAACTCTGAATCGCCACCACGCAGTATAAGTCGAATGGTGTCATCGCAACTTCGCACACTCAAAATATTAGTTTATGCAGACGACCTGCACTCGCATCGAATAGGACTTTAGGACCTTAACGGAAAGCTCTGTTGTTGATGAATACAGAGTCTCTCAAACCTCTTATTGAATCGAATCACATACCCTCTATTTTTTTCCTTTTGACGTAGATAACATGTATCTGTCATGTGTGAAGTTGGGGTTTTGGTTATACCATACGACTTAAAGCGAAAGTACACAACGTCCATTGCGTCATCGACACCGTCACCGTCATTTCCAGCGTCAACAGTGCTTATGCGGTTACACACTATCCGTACACCATTGCGCCCGTAAAATCAAAAACTCACTGCTGCTCTTTGCAAAAATTGCGTTTTTACTTTTCTTTCTTCCTATTTTACATTTCTTATTTAAATAAATCCAAAAATTGTCACAAACTTAAAAAATTTTAGTTCAAGTATGTAAACAAAACACAGAATAATTGTCACTTGATGCAGAAGCAAAAGCAAAGTTGAAAGTTGAGCTAATTTTTGCGTCACCGTCACAGTCAGCTTTGTTCATGTAACTTACTTCATACAAATACACCAGTTCAACTTTTTTGACAACTGACGGTGACGGTGACGGTGACGGTGACGGTGACGGTGACGGTGACGCAATGGACATTAAGTACTTTCACTTTTAGAATTTTACATGAAACATTTTCATTGTGTACAGCACAGATAAAAGTGAAGTTGAGCCGCAGGTAATCTACGTTAAAGCATTTTCAAGTATCCTCTCCAATCTTAAGGAGGGTATTTTATGCAGGGATGCAAAAAAAAATCGATGCATCGGAAACGTCGATGTTTGCTATTCGATGTATCGAAGCGATGTTTTGACCTTCCGATATACATCGATATATCGATGTATTTTTTTACGATGCATCGACCTTTGTGTGCAATGTACACTGTACCAAGACGAATTTATACAAGGTGGTGTTAACAGCTCCAAAACAAAAATTACAATAACAAATTCTACGCACATTGACAACAGTACAAAACAAAATTGCAGCAAACACATCATTTAAACAAAAGGTCGTGAAATCATCCGATCCGATAAACCACCTTGTATGGATTCGCCTTGCACTTTACATACTAAAATTATTTTGTATGCTTTCAAACTCTTCGCTCCAGTAACTATTCTAAATGTGGATTTTTCACTATATATATTATATGTTATCCAAAATGTTATTGCATTAATAAATTGCTACTTTATTAGTAGAAACATTTGGTGCCAAATACCCGCTACAATAGGCGTGTTTTATTTGACGAGAATATTTAAGCTATTATCTTATTTTGTATGGTAAACTTAGCCAATATAGTTATGTTCGCTAAGTCTTCGATACAAAATAAGCTAATAGCTTAAATTTATCGCCAAATAAAACACGCCTAATATGATATTGACTCTCTAAAACCATTTGGAAATTTGGACAGATTTTAAACAGCATATTCCAAAATTGTTTCACATAGCTTATCAACATAGAGAAATAATATAAGGTGTTCAAGCCAGTTTGATGTACGCTTATTTCAAAGCAAAATTTGAGTTTCTGGCATTAAACTTGGTTTTGTTGCATACCTCTGCCTGATTTCGGCTTATGTTCCCATCCTTATGGACTGAAAACATCAGTAATGCAGCGTTGTGTGTAATTTTGCAAAGCGACAAGAATTTAATGACATGTTTAATTTTTTTTTATATTTTACTCAAATCAAAAAACTTCATAATATCTCTCTCAAAAGGGTTAACATGAAAGTGAAATGAAGGAAAAAATTATGATAATAAATTGCGAAATAAGTGACTGAAATATAATGTCATTGCTAACTGGCACACTTTATATTATTGTATTATGCTTATAAATATTTAACAATTGTCGCCACTTCTATACCTTCCGAAAATTTCGAAGCCTTCTCAAAAGAACAGAAAAAACTGGGATTTGTAACTGTTTAAATCAATTAATACATTTTACTGCGAGTTATTACTTAAACACTAATCGAATTTACGAAGTTACAAAAATGCTGATATTTTCATTCGATGCATCGAAAATATCGATGTTTTTATATGATACATCGATGCGTATCGATGCTATATTTTGATGCATCAAACCAAAGAAAACATCGATGTATTTTTTTGATTTGCATCCCTACTTTTATGTAAAGTCATTCGTAACAACCAAGATTATCATTTTTTTATTTAGAGTATTCAGCATATTGTTTTAATTGTGGATATAATTTAGCAAAATTCAAAGAAAAGTCACATGCATTTCATAGATAAAAGTTCTTTTAATACTGAGTCAACATTAACATCCACATTTCGATGAATATTGAGAAAAGCTAACCCATTGTATGCTCGTTCTCTGCCCATGCCTGCACATTAGCCTGCGCCTTAGTTGTATGGAGAACATGTTTTGTTATTTGCAACTTCGTCCCACAAAGCAAGACTCCCCCTAAAAATGTTCCTTTGGTCATAAAAACGAGCCCTGCGAAAAACTTTTAAAATCGGACAACGGAAAGACGCTCCTAGAAAGGCCCTAAAGTTCAGCATTTTCATTCAATTTTTCACAAAGTGGTCAAAATTTCCTATAAGTCAGTAGGAAATTTAATATATTTTAATGGCACTTAATGTAGTTTTGCCCCCGATGTCAAATATGGGTAACCAATTTTTAAACCTCCACAACTTTTAAAGTTATTGAGGGTTTTCCACGTAAAATTACAATTTTCTAGGAATTCAGATGTTGAATTTTAGCCAAGTAAATTTAGATTAAATTGGTACGATGAAAAACATTTTTAGTAGCGAACTTTAGATGCAATTTACTTCTTTTTGACACGCAGATCATGGATCCACAGTCTCGCCCCTAATTTTAATACCGGTACACGCCACTATCTTGGATTTTAGGTTTTTTGGGGTTTTTGCGATGTGCAAGCTTATTTTGCATTTTTCGTAAAAACGGTTGTATACAAATTTGTAGAGAATTTAATTTCCCACATTTTTTATATACAAACTTAAAAAAAAATAATTTTTATTGCAAATTTTTTACGGTTTTCGCCATTTTTCAACAATTTCTGATAAAAATGCGTAGCATATTCAAATTCCAAAGTTATAGGGAACTTTTCTCTTTTAGTGTTGGGTTCTCCGGTGACACAAAAGTTGTAAAGCAAAATCTAATTTACGGTTAGTTTAGATGCCACATTCGACACGCTATGTTGAATTTTTTAAAAGGCCTCACGGCTTTTTCCCAAAAACCTCAATAAGTTTACCTGATGGAGAGGTTTAAAGATACTGCAGCTATTTTTGACATCGGGCGACACAACTCCATCAAGTGCCATTAAAATATATTAAATTTCCCACTGACTTGTAAGCAAAATATTGACCGATTTGTGAAAAATTCCATGAATTTGCTAAACTATAGGGCCTTTGAGGCACGAGGCAAATGAACTTTTCTAGGGGGAGTTTTCCTTTGTAGGACAATGTTGCAAAATAAGGCGCAGTCAAAGCACATGCATGATTATATTCATCCAATTATTTTGCAAAACTATAACTAAACAGTGGAGCAAAGGGTGTGATAGACCACATAAGGAAACATTTCTGTAGAAAAAACGGAAGTCTGAATTTGTGCTCACTTTTAATGAATAACACAGCCCAACAAAAATATAAAAAAAAATTTGGTAGGGTAAATGTTAAAGCTGTTTTTGATAGATTTTTGTATGCTGATTACGAATCCGTAAGCATAAAGTTTCCAGCAGCTCCAGATTTTGAATAAAAATGAGGTCAAAGTGTCAAAAAATCGTGGTTATTGCAATATTTTAGAAGCTCTAGCAAAGAAACAAAAGGTAATAGAACCTTCTGTAACACTATCGATGGTACTATCGATACTATTGAATGGTTCTATATTTTTGAACTATCGAATGGTCATTGGCCACTATCGATAGTATTTATTTGAGGAAATATACATATTGTTTATATTATATGTACAGTATATTTTGCTTTGCTGCCTTTATTATGCTTAAGTGCACATTTAAGATACCTACCCCAAAATTCGCATCTGAGACATTATTTTTAACATTTATAAGAAAAATGCTCCGATAGATGCATTCAACATACCTGCCCATTGGCGATACCTACCTTAAAAATTGTGCAACTAGTATCAATTATCAAAGAAAGTATTACGTTTACCTGCACTGGCCCTACAATTACCTAATTTTACAAGCTTTTATTTATTTTGCTCATATCGCAGAACAACGAAAATGGCTATCAATTTATGTAGTTATATAGATAATAAGATACCATTCGAAAAAAATTTCGTGATAAGTGCTTCCCCATTATTTGGTTTCATAGGGATTCGGATACCTTCCTCATTGAAGTAGTAAAGAAAATTCGCTTAAGTGCCCTTTTCGGTTAGGTGCACAAGTTTTTCGTGCAAAGAAGTATGTGCAGCTAAGCAAAATATACTGTACTACTTACTTGGTGTGCATTTCTTTATTTTTGAAAATGGGAATTTGGCAACATTGATTTGCTTACACATCAGTATTTTTTTACCTATTACCGGGTTTTACACGGAAGAGAGGGATTGAGAAGAAAAGGCAAGAGCACATATGAGTCATTCTTTTTTAAGTCGGGCGGGTTTCGTAAAAAAAATTATGTCATGGCTCCGATTCGCTTATATTGCCACGCCCATTTCTAGGATTTTTTCGCCTTACAGAAGAATCTTGCCTATCTATCTTCTGAATAGGTATTCTATCGGAATCCGCAATAAAATTTTACTTTTGGCAGAAACCCGATGTTCAATACCTTACTAAATATATCTGATCATAAGTTTTCGAAAATAAATTACAAAAAATTGCTGATTCTCACAAAATAAACCATCTCATCATAAAGACAAATATTTTAAAAATAGTTCTTGAGAAACCTTCATTTTTATGACGCACGTTTTTTATGGAGAACTAAACAACGATTACGATGGTATAATATTAAATACCTAATTTACTGGTCTTCACTATGCAAATCAACTTCAAAAAGTTCAGCTGTAAATAGCTAAGTTAGCTTTAGGACAATCTTGACCATTTTATATGTAGAAATGTTAAGCCCGTTTCTTTAGCTTTAAAACGACGTTAAGATGAAGTCTGTACGATGAGAAGAACCCGAGATATAACGATTTGAAGAAATACATGATTAGCCAGAATCACGAAAAAATGCAAAGTCTGACAGATCATCAGGGTTGGTGTGGAAATCAAGTCAGATTGGTTTAACTGTCCGAATTACAAACCAATTCTGATTTTTAGTGGTGTCGCAGAATCTGATTGGATTTTCCTATGTTCGAACATACGTAAAACCAATATACGAATTAGCTGTTTACTTATGTGACAAAACTTGCAAATCGCAAATTTCCAAAGTATTAAATAAATTTTAGTATAGAACAAGTTTTAAAGGTCCATTTAAAAAAAATAATAAGTTTAAAATGAGTGCCGCTATTGTAGCTTTTATTTTATTAGAAAGCAGTGAAAATGTAAAACGGAAGATTTTAAGGGATCTCAGTAATCCACTTGATGTCCCAGGGGAATCGTAAGTGTAACTTACCTTGCATGTACATATTTACATGCTAAACTAAACTTATTTTACACTGTGGGAAATAATGCATAGTAAAAATGAATACTTTATATTTGATTATCGTTTAAAAATGTTCGTATTTAAAAATAATATTTTCATACAAAATTTATTACGCACGTATTTGACTGTTCACATCTGAGTATGCATATGTAAGTGTACATACGCACCCCAAGCATGCAGAGCACCACTCTGAGAGCGGCGACAACACACACATACATACATAGTACAAATCGCGTGCTGTGGTGTTGATGGATATTCAACATTTGAAAGTAAATTTGTATGCCTGGGTGTAGCTGAGTGCTCAAAGATGCTTGCCACAAGTTGTTGATATTGTCGGGTTCGAATTCCACTGCAGGCAACATGCAAATAATTTTTTTTTTTAATTTTTGTCTTGATTATTCACTTCGCGGAGGCTTTTTCAGTATGAAAGCGGTCATTTTAATATGCGCGTAATTGAATTGAATATTTACCAATATACAGTACTTGACGTTTATAGTAAGATCAATTACGTTTCTATTTGATTTTAATATTTTTTTCCCTCTGTGTACAGATTTGTGCATTTGTATTTTAACCGAAAGGGATATTTTAGTATAAATGCGATGATAGTATTTAAGAATAACAAAATACTTATATGCACCTTTTATACAAACATATTTATTAATGTACATGTGTATGTGTTTTCTCCAAAGATTTGTGACAACGGTTCAAGTCACGATGCTTTTATTTGGAGCATAAGCGATGCAAAACCATATTTTGGTGCACAATACGAGAGAGGTGATCGTTCATCAAGGTTGCTGGGTGATTGTGGTTATGGAATTGAACCATATTTACTAACACCTTATAGAGATGCGCGGTTTAACTCTAAGGAGCATAACATCTGTAGGCATTATAAAGTTGAATGTAATCTAGAAGAAAACGTATTTCGTGCAAGTGAAACTAATGAGGGCAATGAATTTTCATCGGATAGTGGAACAATGCAAAGCGAAGGCCGTAGAATAAGAGACGAAATAGCCAATACCTTGTAATTCAAGTAATTTATTAATTATTTAACTTTTTTCTACGAACATATATTTAAAACTATAATATTCTTCATGACTAAATGAAAATAAGTCTTCAATTTTAAAACTAAGGCACTAAAAAGTTAATTCGCAACCACTTTCGTTATAGTACTATTTATTCTTATGTGGTAATCACTTGTTTGCAGTTTGCCTTTTGTATTCAAATTTTAATATTTCGAGATCCAGTTATCTCTTTTAATCTCATTTTTTTCCGCAAGATTTCTTAATATTCGTGTACCAATACTTACGAATTCGTCTTTAATTTCTGTTACAGCTTTTGCGACGGAGTCGTTACTCTTTTCAATTGTTCGGCAGATACCTCTCAAGCTGCTTGCGTTTTCCTTTTGGATATTTATTAGTTCATCGAGCTTTTCGTTTGTTTCAGTTTTTCCATTATTATCGTCGTCCAAAAATCTTTTTAAGCGGTCCGATAAGCTCTCCGATTTTTGCCTTTTCGGTGTACTGCAATTGTTTGCATTTTCAGTTTTTCGCTTTTCCGATGTGGAGGGCATATCCATGTCCACATCCGCCTCTACAACAGCGTCACTTACAAATGCATTTGCTGAATGGGTGCCAAGTGAAACGCCCGTTATACCCTCCACTGTCTGCGCAATGCCATATAAACGCACAATGGTTTCCTCTGTTTGGGTCAGCTGGTATTTGGAGAAGGGTTCACCCCCAGTTGTCCGACTCTCCATTTTGTTGTGAGCTAGTTTTCTTTTTATCTCGCTCTTGCACTCGGTAATAATCTAAATAAATAAAAATTTGTTTGAATGGCAAGTTTAATTTGCACTGAAGTTTATTAAGTGCAGAGTTATTTACCTTTTTCCACCCATTAATATCTTTATTACTATTATTAATATAAATATTATTAATATATTATGTGAGAAGTGGGCGTGGTTACGTTCCGATTTTGCCCATTTTCAATACCAACCTACCTTGGATAAATGGAAACCAACATACCAAATTTCGTTGAGATGTCTAAATTTTTTATCGAGTTATCGTACACACGGATGGACGGACAGACGGACAAACGGATGGACAGACAGACATGGCTTCATCGACTTCTCTATTCATTCCGAGCATTTATGTATACATTTGTCTATATCTATCTCGATTCGTTTTCGCTGTTACAAACAACCGTTATGTGAACAAAATTAATATACCCTTGTGCACAAGTCCGCTCGGGAATAAAAGTAGAACCTTTTCGACTAACCAGTTGGCCTTGCTTTAGCCATTTAACTTCGGCACCGTGGAAATAGACAAAAAGTAGCGTCAGAAAGTTCAATTTGACATACATACATACATTTATACAGCCCCATTCTGAATACTCCCAGGGAGTTTGTTCTCCGGGAAATTGTTTCTCCCGAGAAAGAAATCCTCCAATAATTAACTCCCAGGAGGTAGCATTTTCCCCGAAAATTTGGAATGAGAAAATTCAAACTCCGCAAGAGCTGTTTGTTACTTTTTTGACATCTCAATTCCGCCATTTAATAATTTAATTTTATTCATGATAGGAGGAAAGGTAAAAGAGAGATATTTCCCAGGGAGTTCCTGTTCAGAATCGGCCTGATAGTATCTACATACCCGTTGTTTTAATTTTTTACGTTGACGAAGAGTTTTACGCGATTTCTTATTCTATAAGTAATCTTGTGCAAGCCTAAAAAATGGTTACTATTGAAGATTAAAATAAAAAAACAAAGCTCAATAAAAATATTTAAAAAAAAATGTTTTTTTTTTTCAAATTTCTCGTTTGATGTAATATATTTTATCCGAAATTTTGCAGGCGATCGCCCCCATCGCCCCCTGTATCCGAGAGAAAGATTTTGCGGAAGATTTTTGGTCCTATACGCGTTGGTGATGGCGAGTACCGCAGACGATGAAACGATGAGCTGTACGAGCTTTACAACGCCATGGACATAGTACAGCGAATTGAAATACAGCGGCTCCGCTGACTTGGCCATGTCATTCGAATGGACTTCGACGCTCCAGCTCTGAAAGTATTCAACTCGGAACCCGCTGGTGGTAGCAAAGGAGGAGGGAGGCCCCCACTGCGTTGGAAAGACCAAGTGGAGAAGGACTTGGCTTCGCTTGGTATTTCCAATTGGCGTCAGTTGGCACAGAAGAGAAATGACTGGCGTGATTTGTTGAACTCGGCCAAAATCGCTTAGGCGGTTACAGCGCCAAATAAAATGAAGAAGAAGATGAGATAATGAACCAAAGCAAAAAGTCTCGTTTTCCAAAAACTAAAGCTTAACCATGATTCAGCAATATCGGTATATACATATGTACATTAGACTGCATAACTCCCCATACAAAAAAAATCGGTACTATTTTTCCATTGGAATTATAAAATCTATTATATTTTAAGACGCCCACCAAAATATTTCGGGAAAATATTAAGATTTAAGTGAGCTGGACCGATTTGAAAATACCTCCAAAAATGGAGTTTTTTATGAATAAAAATAGTTTCTTAAAGTTTTTTTTTGACAAAATCCCCTCAAATGACAAAACGGTTTAAGCTTAAAATATTTGCATAAAAATAATAAAAAAATCTAAAAAAAATTTGAACGGAGTCGTAATGATGAGATTTTTGATGCTGTTTTTTAACTTTTTTCAAAGATTGGTATAGGAAAAACTTGAATAACTGCACCTAAACTCTTCCGATTTAGACTTAGGAGGTGTCATTGGAAAGGTACCTCCTAATATTTCCTCCCGTAAATTAGACGAACTCCACAACAGTGACCATTTTCCCCTTATAACAACATTTTCAATCCCCGATTGGTACGAAATCAAGCCACGATCAGAATTTTTAACAGATAGAGACGACTGGTTTCATTCTTCCTTCGTATCTTTATCGAATAATAAACCGGTGTCAAAAAAACGTCAACGCAGAAGCTGGATAAAATATCCTACGCTATATTAAAAAACCTACCCGGTATCAGACTTGTAAATCTTTACAATGAAATATTCAATGCCGGAATTTATCCCCAAGAATGGAAAACTGCCTTAATTGTCCCTATCCCTAAACCCAACAAACCCTCTGCCCTCATCACGAACTTAAGACCTATCTCTTTGCTCCCTTGCATGTCCAAAATCCTTGAGAAGATTATTTCCGTTCGAATCCTGTGGTTCGCTAAAGCAAATGGACTTCTTAGTCCACACCAATTTGGCTTCCAAAAAGGAATAGGTGTTAACGAGTCGCTTTTATATTTCGAACATTTCCTATCCTCGGCATTAGCATCAGGTAATCACGTTTCCGTACTAAGTTAAGACTTTGAGAAAGCATTCGATAGAATCGGGATCCATGTTGTTCTCAACCAACTCAATCGCTGGAAAATTGGAAACAAAATATATAAATTCGTGAAATCCTTTTTGAGTAACCGCAAGTTTTCAATCAGCATTAATAACTGCAAGTCACAGGCACATAGCCCTTTAATGGTATACCGCAAGGTTCACCTCTCTCAGTGACATTGTTTACCATAGCATTTAACGAAATAATCTCAATTATCGCTTCTAATGCCGTTGTAGAGCACCTTATATATGCTGATGATGTTTTAATATTTTCTAAATTAAAAGATCTTTACAAAGTCACTAATGCCTTCTCGAACATTCTAAATGGCATAAGCAAATGGTCAGAAACATCAGGTGCCAATATATCAGAAAGTAAATGCTCCACTTTTCATATGTGTAGAAAACGTGTTGCTTCCCCAGTTTGTCCTTCCAATGCATTAATCCCACATACTAACACACTAAGGATTTTAGGCTTAATATTCGACAAAAAACTTACATACAAGGAACATTGTAAAGCCACTAGAATAACCTTATTGTCAAGACTTAATATAATTACGTTTTTATCATCTAAGCATTGCCATGTTCATCCACACACGCTTGTAAATATAACAAAAGCCCTGTTATTATCCAAAATTGATTTTGGACTTTGTATTTACAGACATTGTGCAAAAGCAAATATGAAACTTCAAAGTCCTCCTTACTATGCGGCAGCTCGAAGGAGTATTCGCGCGTTCCCGACATCGCCAACAAAAGCTGTTCTTGAGGAAGCCGGATCACCGGATATAGCCCACAGAGTCAAGCGCAACACGATGATGCTCCTACCCAAGCTTCTGCACTGCAGAAATGAAGCCTTACTCGCACAGATAAACTCAGCGGTGCAAGACTCAAGAAGTAGCTGTAAACCGTCCACCATACAACGTTCTGTTGCACAACTTCACAAACATAATGTCATATCAGACGCGACATTGGCACCGATTCCAGCTTTCCCGCCATACTTGAATCCAGAAACGTTTTTTATCACGGATTTGCTAAGGTTCTCCAAAGAGTCCACTTCTGCTAATGAATACGTCCAACATTTCAATGAAAGGGAGTTGATTTACAAAGCCGGATCTAAAACAGAGACCAGTGCTTCGTTTGCAGTTACAAGCCAACTTGGTGTCACCATCTCTGTGGGTACATTACAATCCTACTGCTCGGTATTTACAGACGAAGCAGCTGCAATGCTTGAAGCAGTACTATATGCCTCCACTAAAGGCGGCAAGTTCATCATTTGCAGCGACAGTAAATCTACCAGGAAACGTACAACATTGACTGGCACAATTACGAACACCACTACAAAACGCACAATCCTACTGGAATCAAACCTTTGTACCGTACCTACATGTCTTGCCATAGCCTTAAGATATTGGGAGTGTCTATTCGCACTTTGCCAGTGTCACTAGTGTACCAGTGTACCAGTGTCACCAGTGTCGTCAGTGTCGCCAGTGTCACCAGTGTCGACAGTGCCGCCAGTGTTACCAGTGTCGCCGGTGTCACCAGTGTCGCCAGTGTCACCAATGTACCAGTGTCGCCAGTTTCACCAGTCCCACCAGGGTCACCAGTTTCCCCAGTGTACCAGCGTCACCAGTTTCACCAGTGTCGCCAGTGTCACCAGTGTCATCAGTGTACCATTGAAACCAGTGTACCAGTGTACCAGTGTACCAGTGTCGCCAGTGTCACCAGCGCTACCAGTGCCACAAGTGTCGCCAGTTTCACCAGTGTCGCAAGTGTCGCCAGTGTCGTGTACCAGTGTCACCAGTTTCACCAGAGTCACCAGTTTCACCAGTGTCGCCAGTGTCACCAGTGTACCAGTGTCGCCAGTGTCACCAGCGCCACCAGTGCCACAAGTGTCGCCAGTGTCGCCAGTGTCACCAGTGTACCAGTGTTGCAAGTGTCGCCAGTGTCGCCAGTGTCACCAGTGTCACCAATGTCACCAGTGTACCAGTATACACTGGCCAGTGCCACCAGTTTCACCAGTATCGCCAGTGTCACCAGTGTCGACAGTGCCGCCAGTGTCGCCAGCGTACCAGTGCCACCAGTGTCACCAGTGTACCAGTGTTGCAAGTGTCGCCAGTGTCACTAGTGTCGCCAGTGTCACCAATGTCACCAGTGTACCAGTGTCGGGAGTCTTCGGCTCTTCCAATTTCACCAGTGCACCAGTGTACACTGGCCAATGTCGCCAGGCTCACCAGTGCCACCAGTTTCACCAGTGTCACGTGTTTTACCAGTGTCGCCAGTGTCACCAGTGTACCAGTGTCGGCAGTGTCACCAGTGCACCGGTGTCACCAGTGCACCAGTGTACCAGTGTCACCAGTGTCACCAGTGTCGCCAGTGTACCAGTGTCACCAGTGTCGCCAGTGTCCCAGTGTCACCAGTGTACCAGTGTCGCTGGTGTCACCAGTGTACCAGTATCCCTGGTGTCACCGGTGTCGCCAGTGTCACCAGTGTACCAGTGTACCAGTGTCGCCAGTGTCACCAGCGCCACAAGTGTCGCCAGTTTCACCAGTGTACCAGTGTTGCAGTGTCGCCAATGTCGCCAGTGTCACTAGTGTCGCCAGTGTCACGGGTATCACCAATGTCACCAATGTCACCAGTGTACCAGTGTCGGGAGTCTTCGGCTCTGCCAATGTCACCAGTGTACCAGTGTACACTGGACAGTGCCACCAGTTTCACCAGTGTCGCCAGTGTACCAGTTTCACCAGTTTCACCATTGTCACCAGTGTACCAGTGTCACCAGTTTCACCAATGTCACCAGTTTCCCCAGTTTCACCAGTGTCGCCAATGTCAAAAGTTTCACCAGTGCCCCAGTGTCACCAGTGAACCAGTGTCGTCAGTGTCACCAGTGTCGCCAGTGTCACCAGTGTCGACAGTGCCGCCAGTGTACCAGTTTCACCAGTGTCGCCCGTGTGTTAGTGCCACCAGTGTCGCAAGTGTTACCAGTGTCGCCAGTGTACCAGTTTCACCAGTGTCACCAGTTTCCCCAGTGACCCCAGTATTACCAGTTTCACCAGTGTCGCCAGTGTCACCGGTTTCACCAGTGTCGCCAGTGTACCAGTTTCACCATTGTCACCAGTGTCGCCAGTGTCACCAGTGTACCAGTGTCGCTGGTTTCACCAGTGTCACCAGTTTCCCAGTGTCGCCAGGGTCACCAGTGCCGCCAGTGTCACCAGTGTAGAAGTGTCGCCAATTTCACCAGTGTCACCAGTTTCACCAGTGCACCAGTGTACCAGTGCCACTAGTGACACTGACGACACTGGCGGCACTGGTACATTGGTGACACTAGTACGCTGGTGGCACTGGTACACTGGTATACTGGTGACACTGGTGCACTGGTGAAACTGGTGACACTGGGGAAACAGGTGACACTGGTTAAACTGGTGACACTGCTACTCTGGTGACACTGGCGACACTGGTGACACTGGCGACACTGGTGACACTGGTGAAACTGGTGACACTGGTACACTGATGACACTGGGGAAACTGGTGACACTGGTGAAACTGGTACACTGGGGAAACTGGTGACACTGGTGAATCTGGTGGCACTGGTACACTGGTGACGCTGGCGGCACTGGTGGCACCAGCGACACTGGGGAAACAGGTGACACTGGTACACTGGCGGCACTGGTGACACTGGTGGCAGTGGCGCCACTGGTACAATGGTGACACTGGTGACACTGGTACACTGGTGCACTGGTGACACTGGTGCACTGGTGACACTGCCGACACTGGTACACTGGTGACACTGGTAAAACACGTGCCACTGGTGAATCTGGTGACACTGGTGAAACTGGTGGCACAGGCGACACTGGTGAAGCTGGTGGCACTGGCCAGTGTACACTGGTACAATGGTGACATTGGCAGAGCCGAAGATTCCCGACACTGGTACACTGGTGACATTGGTGACACTGGCGACACTAGTGACACTGGCGACACTTGCGACACTGGTGAAACTGGCGACACTGGTGGCGCTGGTGACACTGGCGACACTGGTACACTGGTGATACTGGCGACTCTGGTGAAACTGGTGACACTGGTGAAACTGGTGACACTGGTACACTGGCGACACTGGTACACGACACTGGCGACACTGGTACACTGGTTATCCTGGCGACACTGGTGAAACTGACGACACTTGTGGCGCTGGTGACACTGGCGACACTGGCGACACTGGTGAGACTGGTGACACTGGCCAGTGTACACTAGTACACTGGTGACATTGGCAGAGCCGAAGACTCACGACACTGGTACACTGGTGACAATGGCGACACTGGTGACACTGGTACACTGGTGGCACTGGCGACTCTGGTGACACTGGTGACACCAGCGACACTGGTACACTGGTGACACTGGTGAAACTGGCGACACTGGTACACTGGTGACACTGTCGACACTGGTGACACTGGTAACACTGATGACACTGGCGACACTGGTGACACTGATGACACTGGCGACACTGGTGACACTGGTGCACGGGTGCACTGGTGACACTGGCGACACTGTCGACACTGGTGATACTGGCAGAGCCGAAAACTCCCGACACTGGTACACTGGTGACATTGGCAATGTGCGAATAGACACTTCCTAAGATATTTACACGCCTCCTAATCGGTCACACTACAACCACTCATATTCACATCCTAAATGGCACAGTCAAACCACACTGCCCTTTCTGTAACTCAAACGATTTCACGACAACACACCTCCTCATTGCTTGCCCAGGATGGGGACGCCAGAACTGCCATTTCGCCAAATTTCAAACTTTCAGATTTTTCAAAAACACAGATAGTTATAGCATTAACATAATTTGTAAATTTATTGCACAAGCTAAATTAAAGATGTAATTCATTTGCTAAAATTATGTATAAAGTTATACCCTACTCCAATTCACGGCCATCGTTTCCTCATGATCCACTAACCCTCTAACATTTCCCAGCTACCCCTCCCCTCCTCATGCAACTTCTTCGATGAATATGGTTGCATATGTAAACATATAATTACTCTAGTTTAAGTTACCATAAGCCGAAGGCCCTAGCAGCCAGTGCTTATTTCGTAAGTGTAATAGTTATTGATAATTGTTACTCTTTTAAATAAATAAATATTTACAAATAAATAAAACAATGTCGAATTTTAATTTTTGATTCGTATCTTTTAGTTTTAATATAACGGATTTCTTACTATCCTATGACTAACAATTAAAGCTTAGCTCTCAATACTTAATTCTGATTTATGATGTAACCCAATGCACATTGAATAGGTATTAGCACCAGAGCTAAAACAATTTGCTGCGTGTAATGTTGATTTTGTCAAAAAGGTAAGCAAAATATGACATTTTAGAGTAAAATGTGTTAGATTAATATAACAAGTTAAAAATTAAATGCACGAAAAAAAACAAATTAGCTGCTCTGCTGTTGCTACCTGTTCAACTTGGCTTGGATGTAACCAAAATTGTATTATCTTTTACATTTAATCGTTTGAACTGGATCGATAAAACAATTTTCTAACCGAAGTTAAAAATTATATGTAATTGAATATCAGTCGCATTCAGAGTACATTTTTAGTTCCATTTTATTATAATTGAAATTCTTCGATGTCCATAACATTAATAAAATTATTTACTGCGGTGCAATTATTCAATAGTGCTGTAATAATTTTATGGGTAATAAATTTCATTAACAATTTTCTACGTACATATAACTATATGTATATATGTATATGCATATTTACAGAAGTTGTATTTTGCACAAGTAAGTCAAGCTTAAGTATAATTGATTTTAAGTGGACTGTATAATATTTTAAACTAGCTGTTAAACGGAATCTTAAATTAAAAATTATTATCTTTTTCGTTCAATTTGCGTGCAAATTGTGCAAGTCTTTTAAGTCCGTTTTTAATATCAACTTGGAGTACATTTCCTTTTTTAACCGACTTCCAAAAAAGGAGGAGGTTATCAGTTCGTCGGAATATTTTTTATTTATTTATTATTGTTTTTTTTATGTATGTTACCGCATAAATTTGGACCACGTCAATTCTTTTTGCATCGGAAAGATAGTGTCTCAGAGGTGGTCCCATACTAATCTGGTTAAGATCCGATCAGTGGATCATGAGATATATATATATATATATATATATATATATATATATATATATTTATATGAGAGTTGAAGTCGGTTTTTTTTGCTATTAATTACTTGTTTACATATCAGTTTGAACTCGAAGTTCAAAAACCTTTTATTTATGTCATCAAGTAGATATGAACGTCAGACTTCTAGGGCTGGGACTATCGGGTTACTCGAGTATCCGTTCGGATATTCATGTATATGGATAAAAAATAAAATGGATAATATCCGTTCATTTAGTTGTCTGGATATTCTTAATAGTATTTGAACTGATGCGCAAAATTATTCTCAAATTTACTGAACTAGTTGCAAACTAAATAAAGGCCATTCCAGCGAAGACGACACCTCAGGTAAAAAAATAAGTTACATAAATTGTGTTTAAATCTGCAAAAACAGAAAAGCAGGCCAAATAATTTTTTTTAAATAGATGTTTATCGATTTATTGTTCACTATTTTCTCTATTTTATTGTTATAAATTCATATGTAATATGCTGTAATATTTTTGCAACAAGTTTTCAAGGCATTCCTCATGTAGAATGCAAAGAATAATTATCCAGAAAAAATGAACAATTCTTAAACCTTAAAATGGTGGTAAGTTATTAGAAATATGCATTTATGGCGAGGATAAAAACAGAATAATATGTAGTATTTTCTAACGTAACATACGAATTCTTCGGTTTCCCATTGTTCAAATGAGGTCCCGCTATTAAAAATTATATAAATATTCATATCAAACCGGTAGCGTTCATTTTACTCATGAACTATGTGTCCTCAATGGTTATTCGTCCCACCCGTCACAAGCTAAAATTTTGTTTTTTTTTATTTTAAAGTATAATAATGCCATTAAAGCATAAAATGATACTTAACATAATACTAACTACATTCAAGAAAGCCGCTATGAACGAAATATTTATGTTTGTCTAAAATTGGGAAACGAAATTCCAAGAAGCGGGTGTCATCGATCTCCAACCCGTCACGCTTGGAAAATGTTAAAATTCTGTGTAAATTGTATGTAGGTATAATTAAATTCTATTTCATACTAAACTGATATCTGATTTCATGTGTTAACAGTTATACACTTATCCAATGAATAGCTATAGAGAATTTACAAAATTTTGAACAAACAACGAGTTAAAATGTTCCACCCGTCACGAACAATTATTATTTCCCAATATTTGTACGCTATCCGAATATCACCGCACTATTCGGATATCCTGCAAACTACCCTCCATGTTGATACATACACTGAGGGAAAAAAATATTAAAATCAAATAGAAACGTAATTGATCCTACTATAAACGTCAACGAAAGTACTGTATATTGGTAAATATTCATTTCAATTACGCGCATATTAAAATGACCGCGTTCGTACTGAAAAAGCATCCGTGAAGTGAATAATCAAGACAAAAACTAAAAAAAAAAAATTTATTTGCATGTTGCCTGCAGTGGAATTCGAACCCGAGCATCTCCGGATATCAACAACTTGTGACAAGCATCTTTGCGCACTCAGCTACAACCAGACATATAAATTTGCTTTCAAATGTTGAATATCCATCAACACCACAGCACGCGATTTGTACTGATAAACATGTATGTACTATGTATGTATGTGTGTGTTGTCACCGCTCTCAGAGCGGCGCTCTGCATGCTTGGGGTGCGTATGTACACTTACATATTCATACTCACATGTGAACAGTCAAATACGTGCGTAATACATTTTGTATGAAAATATTATTTTTAAATACGAACATTTTTAAACGATAATCAAATATAAAGTATTCATTTTTACTATGCATTATTTCCCTCAGTGTATTGGCTGCGTTTCTTTATACATTTCGGATAATCCCATTTCACAGCCGGAATAAACAGAATGCGTTTGAAATATACGTTAACATATCATCAGGAACGTTCTAAAGAATAAGTAAATAAAAAAGTTTATTCCAAACGTTCAGAATGAATAAAGAAATACAGCCATTATAAACAGAAGAAAATTCAAAAAGAGCATTAAAAACTCTAAGCTGGAATTATAATTGTTCCACTCATACAGTTCTTTGCACTATAAAACAGGGTACAATGGTTTATGTCATATCATACAAGAAATTTACAAATCTTACATATGTATGTATGAATATCCGAATTAACTTTTCCTTTTCCACCTTAATGTATTTATGTAGCTGTTTGCGTTGGAACATTAGGTTCTTGCTTTGAAACCGAGTTTATTTTTTTGCACATTCCACGTATTGTTTTAGTAGTAAAATGAGATTTGAAACCCTTACTGAGCTCGTTTAATTATATCTTGTACATATGTATGTGCTTTTTTATGTACGTAAAATGCTGTTTCCTTATGCTGCCATTAAAGCAGTATCGCTAGTGTAATTTAGGAGGTGCTTTCCTAGATCAAAAGGACGAATGTGGAAATTGTATTAAGTAATCTGTAAGGCGCGTATTCATAGTCCAGCAACTAAGTCGAAACTAACAAAGTTGCAACTTAAATTTAAGTACCAACTTAAAATTTACCTCTATTCATAGTCGCATTTCAGACTTCTACTAAGTAGTTTCGACTTAGTTTACGATATAGCAAAACGAGTGTGAAAATGTATCGATTTTTCTTTACGATATTTTGGAAAAATTACATTTTTATTAAATAATATCAAGTTTGATCATCCGTTTATGTAATTTTTATTTTCATTGCATGATTATGCAAAAGAATAAGGTATCATTTTCTTGTTAATTGTGTGAAATAGCCAGAATAACCGCAGTGATGTGAAGTCGATGTTTATCGAAAGCATGCTGTGGAACATACAAATAGTAGATATCTAAATGCTATGCACAAATTTACTTTAAAAGAACTAGCGTGAAACTGATTTATTAAATATTTGAAAATTTATCTAAATTATTCCAATTATAAAATTGTGATGTAGCTTTATTATTTTTCGTAATACGCATTTAATTTCAACTTCCGATTAAAATGGATCGATCTTTGTAAATTTTAATTGGAGTTTATTCAATATTATCAAAATCACCCTCTACCAACTTAATTTTTACATATTTCGTCTGTTTTCCCTTAATTAGATAAAATACTTCTTCCTAGTTACGACTTAGTTGCAGCTGCAGCCGAAACTAAAATTTAAGTTGGTACTTAGCCAGAAAAGTCGAAACTAAGGCGACTATGAATAGCTTTAGTTGTGACTTAGAATAGTTTCGACTTAGTTGAGTACTAAATATGACTATGAATATGAGCCTAATTGTTTTGTTTAATTTTTGTGAAATGATTCCTGTTTGTGTTGTGAGGATTTTCGTAGTGCGGATCGTGTTGTTTTAAGTGTAGGTATTTAACACTTTTCACATCATTGCTTTGGTGTTAAATAAGACATTTGCCTTACGAAACTAACATAAAAGTAATCTTGTAAGATTTCTTTGTAATATGCCCAAGAAGATGATAAGATTTCCTTAGTACAGGTCCTTTTTCAGACGGTTTTAGATATAATACACTCATCCTAAACATTAATAATGACAATGGGTTCTTCAGAGAGTTTTCTTATAGGAAAATCTTGTCGTTCAGAAATTTCTGCATTACTACTTCTGGCTCATCACTTATATAACCACATAAATTAAACCTCAGCAATTGAAAAGGGTTAATAACTTCTCAAAAAACATTAGAAATACAAACGTACAAATTTCCCGGCATAATTGTATTATCTGCATTCTTTAATGCACATTGACGAAAAGAGCTTTGCTTAAAATTTCCTTGAGTAAGTATGTAGTTTGCTTAAAAAAATTAAGACATTTTCCTGTAGTGATAGCGGCTATCGTAATAAAAGTTTGTTGATTATTCTTGGCTTCCATCTCCATCAGAATAAAATACTGTTGGCTTCTCCGAAAATAAGAATATTTGTTATTTGCTTTGTGTTTTGTTCGAAATAAATCCTAGGGACCTGTCTAAGGATTTTTATTCAAAAGAAAAAAGTACAAAACTTAAGAAAAAGCAAAATTGCTAAACTCATGCTGAAGATTGGTCTTAAATTAAGCGTATTAAAATTGCTTAGTGAAAAGAACTGCATTGCATGTGTCAAACTAATATCAGCAAACCAAAGTACCCAAGGGATGGGTTTTCTGATAATTTATTCTGCACGAGATCAAAACTAAAAGGAAACAAAAATATTAAGAGCAGTTTGAACAGGAACGAAATGAGAACAAAAGGTTCGGGAGAGTTTCCGTAAATAATAAAATGCGAATAAAACTCTCGGGAACATTCTCTAAAAGAACAAGATGAGAACAAAACTCTCAAGAAAGTTTTGAGAAGAACAGAATCACAACGAAACTTTCGGGAACGTTTCCGAAAGTATTGAGAACGTTTTCAAGGAGAATCATATAAGAAAAAAAGTTCGGAGAAACGTTATTCTAGAGAACAGAACTAAAACAAAAGCTTTGTGAACATAACGTTAAGAATGAGAGGGCCGTCTGCGTCTTGGGATGAAGAAGCGTTTCAGTAAGAACCATGATTATTAATTCTAAGCCAGAGGAAAAATGGATGATTTCAACTTCCAGACCGTTTATCATTACGGTGAACTGTTCATGTATTGAACATTTTTTGATTTTCTGTGCAAGACAGGTTCGTATCTTAAGTCTTTCGTTGACTTCAGTTCATTTCTGATTAATTTTAATATTCAAACATTTCAAACGCTAAAAGAAAAATTTGGTTCTCGTCTCCATTATTCGCGAATAGATCAGAGAAGATTTGATCCCGAAAGTTTCTGACACTTAAGTTCTCAAATTGCTTTTCGAGAGAAAGCTGCTTAGACTTTGTTCCGTTTTTTTTTTCTTTGCCAAAACGTTCCGGTGACCTTTGTTTCTATTATTTTCTCTTAGAAATGTTCCCGAGAGAAAAAAAAATTGTATTGGAATTTATGGAATTAAAAACTTCACATACATTTTAGTGGATTTCAAACCCTTTCAAGCACCTTGGATTCTAGATTTCTCTGGTAAATCTTAAAATTGTCCGTAGATCACGTTTTGATATACGCATTGCCGTGACTTATTTTCCACAACAATTTTACCCATCCTAATTTACACTTGCGGCCAACTAATTAAGTTAGTGACATTTTAACCAGTTTGGGTAATTTTCTTTTAACTAAAGTTTATTTTATTGGCCGGCCGCTGTGGTGTAGTGGCGGCTACCACTTCGCAAGGCCTGGCTTCAGCCCGGGTCAAAGCAACATCGCAAAAAAATATATAAAAAAGGTTTTTTCTTAACAGGCCCCCGGCAAGCAATGGCAAACCTCCGAGTGTATTCTGCCATGAAAAACAGCTTCTCATATGAATACAATCGCCTTTCGGAGTCGGCGTAAAGCTGTAGGTATCTGCCCTTTATGTGGCAACATCAAGGCGCACGCCACAAATCGGAGGAGAAGCTCGGCCAAACACTAACATATATATTCGCGCAAATCCATCATTATTATTTAAAGTAAATTTTTTTTATAAAAGTCTAGAGCGTTTTATTACAAGCAGATACTAATCCAAATTTCAAACTCTGTACAAAAATAATAAAACTTAAAAAAATGTTCCCAAAAATATCAAACTGTTTATTCAGAACTTGAGGATAATTTTATAGGTGACAAAAAATTCGGGTTAATTTTTAATAATAGAAATTTCGAGCGTACCCTCTTTTAAAATACGCAAAAGCATCAACAATATATAAAAAAAAAACAGAGCCATTTCATAGCCATTTGAAAATTGTGCTTTCTCATACTAAAATTAAATGCGCTATAAAGCTTCATACCTAAGATCTTGTAAAAAATTCTAAATAAAAAGTTTGAAATTTTGTGAAAATTTGTTTATGATTTTATTACTTTTGTACAAAGTGTGAAATGTGTATTAATAATGAGGTAGACTTAAAAAAATATAATTAACATAAAATAAAAAAAATAAAAATAGCCAAAACTGGTCAAAATCTGACTAACTTAATTAGTTGGCCATAAGGCTATATAAATGTGTTTATTTGCATGTGTGTGTAGTATAATATTCAAAAACTTGCTGCTTTCTTTATCTCAGAACATTTAATAAAACCAATTATTTTGTCGGGGTTTGATATATTCAATCATTGTTTCTTTACTAAATTATTATTGTTTTGAATATGTATGTGTATTTACATGTATAACTAAATAATATAATACAGTGTTTACAAACATTTTTATATATTTTGGGTATCTATAATTGAACAGCCAACAGGAAGTTACTTTGAAATTACACCTACTCGGTGTCATCAGATATCCAATTTTTCAGTAGTTACTTCAGATATTCAGGCAGGCTAAAGATCCTACGAGTTCTCATTTTGAGCTTTCATTCTTTTGAAAGGTGGTGACGGCTCAGACGATATTGTGAATTGATCCAAGATTTTTCTGGAAATATGTTATGTAAACAATGAAGTTGTGTGAGTGGATGTGTGTGTTTGGTTTATATGTGTATGTAAAGGTGCATATATAAAAAAAAAACCGAAACAACTTCAAGTTATACCTACTAAAACGGAAGAGTGTGAAAGGAACCAAATCGAAATAATAACGAACCAAATTTTTAAACTGAATAACATTTTTTAAATTTAATATTCCTTTTGTTTTTCTTAGATCATACGAGACTTATGGGACTATTTTTACAAATCGCTGATAAATACAATTTACTACTTGCATTTGCTTGCTAACTAAGAACTATGAAATATAAATACATACGTGTACATTTTACATGCAATTACAAAAACATTTTTATTTAATGAACAATCAGTCTCTTTCAAAGTAAAATATATTAAATTAAAAATAATAATATTAAACAAAAAATCGCATTCGTTGATATGAGATTTAATAAATTGTCGTAATTCAAATGCATTTTCGAAATCGATTGTAGGAAAAGATGATATCACGTAACTAAAAAGTATGTAGACAACTTTCAACGTGAAATACGTAACTTATGATGCGATTTACAGACTCATTCGAAATGTCATTAAGTTAATTAGTATCTTTGCTCGATTGTGAAATTTTACTCGTAGCGTAGTGTGTAGCTTTCGCCACTATCTAGCATCCATCGGCGGCATATTTACAAACATACATATATATTTACAATGCGACATTAGTCAGTCGACCCATCAGGCCAACCAGTTGAGTCGATGCGTTGGCGCGTGCTTGATGTGATCACGCTATCGTCACCGCACTGCACTGTTGCTCCTCCTTGCCGCTGCTTCCCCGCTGGACATCATTATAGAACAATGTTGGCCTTCTTGTTGCTCTCGTTGCTGCTGTTGTGGCCGCCAGCGTTGCTGTTGGAGTCATTTCATCCAGGCGTATGGTAATCACCTCCTCCAGCGTCACCGACTTCTCCGTGCTGGCATTGACACCCAGCAACGGCGCAGCAACGCCCAATGCAGCCGCCGGGATATTCAGGCCATGTAGCTCTGCAATGTCGTAGGTGGCCGGCACGTCCACTGCCACTGCCTCCTCTGCGTCCGCCTCCCCAGGCAATGGTGACACTTTGTACGATTTCTGTTTCATTAGCTGCTGCCGCTGACATTGTCCGCCACTTTGCTGCTGCTTTAACATTGAAGTTATTGTGGTGGTTGTGTGGTTGTTGTTATTGTTGCTGTTGCAGTTGGTGGCGTAAAGACCGGCAATAGCCGGATGATGATGTACAGCCGTAATCGAAGGATACGTGAATTTCATGCCGTAGGAGAAGTGCTGATGATGATGCAATGCCTCGTCGTAGGTCGGCAGGCCAGTGGCAATAGTGTAGCAAGGTGGCGATTCCATTTGCTGGTAATAGGCAGCAGCAGCTGTTGCCGGATGTTGGCCATGGGCGTCCATTAAACGATCGCAAACGACAAGATGGCCATCAGTGTACATGTCGTTGCTCAAGTGATTACGTATATCTTTGTCTGCAAAGAGAGGAGTAGAAATAGAAGTTGCTTGTTAATGCACTGTGCATAAATTGCTACAACAGACAGTTTATTTTTAAGCTACTAAATATGTTTATCTAAGCTTGAGGGCAGCTGTATCTATGTATTGAGTGAGTAGATAGGAAAATAGAAGAACAAGAAATTTAAATTCGCCTAACGCTAAGA